>NW_027125250.1:342500-480000 GCF_033026475.1 Channa argus | reverse complement strand
GAATGGATCCAATGTGTTTTCCAAGTGTCAGCTGTTGTCCAACGCGGTACAACGCGGTTTGGGTACATCTAAGCACTGTGTCACTTTTATCTCAGTGTGTGATGTTCATTGCATCTATCCAGATGCACTGTAACTTGTATAACATCAAAATCTATGGATTTGGCCAATAGAGTCAGTCTCAAATGGACTCTCATTAGTGATTATAGGGCATAGATGAAAGACTACCTTTGATACGTAACTAGAGGGGTGCCAAAGCCATGATCCTTGAGCTCCACAGCCCTGCTTGCTTGTCAGCTATCCATGCTTTACCCACTGCTCCTGCACTTTCTGTCTGATTGAACACACCTTATCCAGGTAAGCAGTCTTGGAGAATAAGTGGTTCCCCACCTCTGACGAATGTGGAAAAATGGATCCAATGTGTTTTCCAAGTGTCAGCTGTGGTCCCTAATATCCAACATTTGTCAGAAGTGGGATTCGAACCCACGCCTCCAGGAGAGACTGCTACCTGAACGCAGTGCCTTAGACCGCTCGGCCATCCTGACAACAGAAGGGGGGGTTGTTTGGTACTCCAAAGAAATCCGAAAAGACAGCGTTTAGATTATGCGTAATTATTGTGAATCAAATGTGCAAACTCGTCATCAGCCTATCTCTTTATCAGTTCATTGCTACCCTGGCCATCAGTGATTGATGAGTGAAGTATGGGATGTCTCAGGGAAAAAAGAGCTTGTTGATTAAGCCACTACACATCTGTCAGCTGGTATTGGTGTTCTTCTGCCCTTTGCTGGGAAGACATCAATTCATGGAGCTTTAACATATGCATTCATTTTTTCAGCAAACTCCAGAAAAAGAGTTCTTAGAGTAACCAGTATCCAATTATTGCATTCCATTAATTGAACCACGTCGTTTGGTAGAGTACTAGAGTCATTGAATGGAGCACAACAGAAAGAACTGTTGCCAAAGTTGCCTGCATTTATTGCACATTAAATCCTGAGACCAGCAACACAGCTCAAAGGACGAGCTGGTTTTATTCGTCCTACACTATAACAGGTCCCACCGTAATTTGAACTCAGATTGCTGGATTCACAGTCCAGAGTGCTTACAAGGAAGTTTGGGTACATCTAAGCACTGTGTCACTCTTATCTCTGTGTGTGATATTCATTGCATCTATCCAGATGAACTGTAACTTGTATAACATCAAAGTCTATGAATTCATCCAGGTAAGCAGCATTGGAGAATAGGTGGTTCCCCACCTTTGACTAATGTGGGAGAATGTGTTTTCCAAGTGTCAGCTGTTGTCCCTAAAATCAAACATTTGTCAGAAGTGGGATTCGAACCCACGCCTCCAGGAGAGACTGCGACCTGAACGCAGCGCCTTAGACCGCTCGGCCATCCTGACAACAGAAGTGGGGGTTGTTTGGTACTCCAAAGAAATCCGAAAAGACAGCGTTTAGATTATGCGTAATTATTGTGATTTAAATGTGCAAACTCGTCATCAGCCTATCTCTTTATCAGTTCATTGCTACCCTGGCCATCAGTGATTGATGCGTGAAGTATGGGATGTCTCAGGCAAAAAAGAGCTTGTTGATTAAGCCACTACACATCTATCAGCTGGTATTGGTGTTCTTTTGCCCTTTGCTGGGAAGACATCAATTCATGGAGCTTTAACATATGCATTCATTTTTTCAGCAAACTCCAGAAAAAGAGTTCTTAGAGTAACCAGTATCCAATTATTGCATTACATTAATTGAACCCCTTAATTTGATAGAGTACTAGAGTCATTGAATGGAGCACAACAGAAAGAACTGTTGCCAAAGTTGCCTGCATTTATTGCACATTAAATCCTGAGACCAGCAACACAGCTCAAAGGACAAGCTGGTTTTATTCGTTCCACACTATAACAGGTCCCACCGTGATTTGAACTCAGATCGCTGGATTCACAGTCCAGAGTGCTTACCTATACACCAGGGCATCTCCAGATGCTGCCAAATGAAGAATGTGTGCACTGGAAATGTGAACAGTGTTAGACAGACAACAGTTTTAACAGTCTGTGGTTTTACTAAGCAGTCCTGAACACTCTGATGCTTGACAGGGGTTTCAAGGCTTATTGCATTTCACAGGGAGATATTTCAACTACTAGACCTTATGACTCTGTTTGGTGTGAAACACAAAAATAGGGAAGCACTTGAAAACGAGGGGTAGGGTTATAAATTAGGAATTTGGGATTGTGTCTGGGATCGCACTTCATGCCCAAAATGTGTTTTTAGCATTATCTGAATGAGATCCGCAAGGATATTTACTTAAGAGTGTGTCTATCGTAAACCATTGTGCAACCTTTGCCTCATCTCTCTCCCTGTATTAGTTCTTTAAACACTTGCCATGAGTGTTGATTGCACAAAGTACTCTATGTCTCTGGAACAAGATGAGCTCGTTGACAATGCCACTGTGTGTCTCCCAGTTGGTGGAGTAACTGAGTCACTCATTGGGGCAAAAAAACCTACAACTAGCCAGCGGTAGGTTCCACCGAGATTTGAACTCAGATCACTGGATTCAAAGTCCAGAGTGCTCCCCATTACACCATGGAACCATTTCACATTGTTAGGCTACTTTTGTTGAACAGTTTCTTCCAGACGATTTGATTCATTTCATTATTGTGTGCATATTGACAACTTGGAGATTGGGTGATCATGTAGCAAACTATAAAATTGTCAATACAAGGAAGTTTGGGTACATCTAAGCACTGTGTCACTCTTATCTCTGTGTGTGAAGTTCATTGCATCTATCCAGATGAACTGTAACTTGTATAACATCAAAGTCTATGAATTTATCCAGGTAAGCAGCATTGGAGAATAGGTGGTTCCCCACCTTTGACTAATGTGGGAGAATGTGTTTTCCAAGTGTCAGCTGTTGTCCCTAAAAATCAAACATTTGTCAGAAGTGAGATTCGAACCCACGCCTCCAGGAGAGACTGCGACCTGAACGCAGCGCCTTAGACCGTTCAGCCATCCTGACAACAGAAGGGGGGGGTTGTTTGGTACTCCAAAGAAATCCGAAAAGACAGCGTTTAGATTATGCGGAATTATTGTGAATCAAATGTGCAAACTCGTCATCAGCCTATCTCTTTATCAGTTCATTGCTACCCTGGCCATCAGTGATTGATGCGTGAAGTATGGGATGTCTCAGGCAAAAAATAGCTTGTTGATTAAGCCACTACACATCTGTCAGCTGGTATTGGTGTTCTTCTGCCCTTTGCTGGGAAGACATCAATTCATGGAGCTTTAACATATGCATTCATTTTTTCAGCAAACTCCAGAAAAAGAGTTCTTAGAGTAACCAGTATCCAATTATTGCATTACATTAATTGAACCACGTCATTTGGTAGAGTACTAGAGTCATTGAATGGAGCACAACAGAAAGAACTGTTGCCAAAGTTGCCTGCATTTATTGCACATTAAATCCTGAGACCAGCAACACAGCTCAAAGGACGAGCTGGTTTTATTCGTCCTACACTATAACAGGTCCCACCGTGATTTGAACTCAGATGGCTGGATTCACAGTCCAGAGTGCTTACCTATACACCAGGGAATCTCCAGATGCTGTCAAATGAAGAATATGCACACTGGAAATGTGAGCAGTGTTACACAGACAACAGTTGTAACAGTCTGTGGTTTTACTGAGCAGTCCTGAACACTCTCATGCTTGACAGGGGTTTCAAGGCTCATTGCATTTCACAGGGAGATATTTCAACTACTAGACCTTATGACTCTGTTTGGGGTGAAACACAAAAATAGGGAAGCACTTGAAAACAAGGGGTAGGGTTATAAATTAGGAATTTGGGATTGTGTCTGGGATCGCACTTCATGCCCAAAATGTGTTTTTAGCATTATCTGAATGAGATCCGCAAGGATATTTACTTAAGAGTTTGTCTATCGTTAACCATTGTGCAACCTTTGCCTCATCTCTCTCCCTGTATTAGTTCTTTAAACACTTGCCATGAGTGTTGATTGCACAAAGTACTCTATGTCTCTGGAACAAGATGAGCTCGTTGACAATGCCACTGTGTGTCTCCCAGTTGGTGGAGTAACTGAGTCACTCATTGGGGCAAAAAAACCTACAACTAGCCAGCGGTAGGTTCCACCGAGATTTGACCTCGGATCACTGGCTTCAAAGTCCAGAGTGCTCACCATTACACCGTGGAACCGTTTCACTTTGTTAGGCTTCTTTTGTTGAACAGTTTCTTCCAGACGATTTGATTAATTTCATTATTGACAACTTGGAGATTGGGTGATCATGTAGCAAACTATAAAATTGTCAATACAAGGAAGTTTGGGTACATCTAAGCACTGTGTCACTCTTATCTCTGTGTGTGATATTCATTGCATCTATCCAGATGAACTGTAACTTGTATAACATCAAAGTCTATGAATTCATCCAGGTAAGCAGCATTGGAGAATAGGTGGTTCCCCACCTTTGACTAATGTGGGAGAATGTGTTTTCCAAGTGTCAGCTGTTGTCCCTAAAATCAAACATTTGTCAGAAGTGGGATTCGAACCCACGCCTCCAGGAGAGACTGCGACCTGAACGCAGCGCCTTAGACCGCTCGGCCATCCTGACAACAGAAGGGGGGGGTTGTTTGGTACTCCAAAGAAATCCGAAAAGACAGCGTTTAGATTACGCGTAATTATTGTGAATCAAATGTGCAAACTCGTCATCAGCCTATCTCTTTATCAGTTCATTGCGACCCTGGCCATCAGTGATTGATGCGTGAAGTATGGGATGTCTCAGGCAAAAAAGAGCTTGTTGAGTAAGCCACTACACATCTGTCAGCTGGTATTGGTGTTCTTCTGCCCTTTGCTGGGAAGACATCAATTCATGAAGCTTTAACATATGCATTCATTTTTTCAGCAAACTCCAGAAAAAGAGTTCTTAGAGTAACCAGTATCCAATTATTGCATTCCATTAATTGAACCCCGTAATTTGATAGAGTACTAGAGTCATTGAATGGAGCACAACAGAAAGAACTGTTGCCAAAGTTGCCTGCATTTATTGCACATTAAATCCTGAGACCAGCAACACAGCTCAAAGGACGAGCTGGTTTTATTCGTTCTACACTATAACAGGTCCCACCGTGATTTGAACTCAGATCGCTGGATTCACAGTCCAGAGTGCTTACCTATACACCAGGGAATCTCCAGATGCTGCCAAATGAAGAATGTGTGCACTGGAAATGTGAACAGTGTTACACAGACAACAGTTGTAACAGTCTGTCGTTTTACTGAGCAGTGCTGAACACTCTGATGCTTGACTGGGGTTTCAAGGCTTATTGCATTTCACAGGGAGATATTTCAACTACTAGACCTTATGACTCTGTTTGGTGTGAAACACAAAAATAGGGAAGCACTTGAAAACGAGGGGTAGGGTTATAAATTAGGAATTTGGGATTGTGTCTGGGATCGCACTTCATGCCCAAAATGTGTTTTTAGCATTATCTGAATGAGATCCGCAAGGATATTTACTTAAGAGTGTGTCTATCGTAAACCATTGTGCAACCTTTGCCTCATCTCTCTCCCTCATCTCTCTCCCTGTATTAGTTCTTTAAACACTTGCCATGAGTGTTGATTGCACAAAGTACTCTATGTCTCTGGAACAAGATGAGCTCATTGACAATGCCACTGTGTGTCTCCCAGTTGGTGGAGTAACTGAGTCACTCATTGGGGCAAAAAAACCTACAACTAGCCAGCGGTACGTTCCTCCGAGATTTGAACTCAGATCACTGGCTTCAAAGTCCAGAGTGCTCACCATTACACCATGGAACCATTTCACTTTGTTAGGCTTCTTTTGTTGAACAGTTTCTTCCAGACGATTTGATTAATTTCATTATTGACAACTTGGAGATTGGGTGATCATGTAGCAAACTATAAAATTGCCAATACAAGGAAGTTTGGGTACATCTAAGCACTGTGTCACTCTTATCTCTGTGTGTGATGTTCATTGCATCTATCCAGATGAACTGTAACTTGTATAACATCAAAGTCTATGAATTCATCCAGGTAAGCAGCATTGGAGAATAGGTGGTTCCCCACCTTTGACTAATGTGGGAGAATGTGTTTTCCAAGTGTCAGCTGTTGTCCTTAAAAAACAACATTTGTCAGAAGTGGGATTCCAACCCACGCCTCCAGGAGAGACTGCGACCTTAACGCAGCGCCTTAGACCGCTCGGCCATCCTGACAACAGAACAGGCTTGGTTTGGTACTCCAAAAAAAATGCGCAAAGACAGCATTTAGATTAGGCGTAATTATTGTAAATCAAAAGTGCAAACTCGTCATCAGCCTATCTCTTTATCAGTTTATTGAAGTTGCAACTGGATTCTGGACTTCCTGACTGGGAGACCCCAGTCAGTCCGGATCGGGAACAACATCTCCAGCACCACCACACTGAGCACTGGAGCCCCTCAGGGCTTTGTGCTCAGCCCTCTGCTGTTCACTCTGCTGACGCACGACTGTGTAGCAATGCACAGCTCAAACCACATAGTCAAGTTTGCTGATGACACGACCGTGGTGGGTCTAATCAGCAAGAACGACGAGTCAGCCTACAGAGAGGAGGTGCAACGTGCAACGATTAACAGCCTGGTGTGGAGCAAACAACCTGTCTCTGAACGTTGACAAAACTAAAGAGATGGTTGTGGACTTCAGGAGAGCACAGGGTGACCATTCTCCATTGATCATCGATGGATCCTCAGTGGAGATAGTCAAGAGCACCAAATTCCTTGGTGTTCATCTGGCGGACAACCTCACCTGGTCAGTCAACACCAGCTCCATCACCAAGAAGGCCCAGCAGCGTCTCTACTTCCTGAGAAGGCTGAGGAAAGCCCATCTCCCTCCCCCCATCCTGACCATGTTCTACAGAGGGACCATTGAGAGCATCCTGAGCAGCTGCATCACTGCCTGGTTTGGGAACTGCACCGTCGCGGATCGCAAGACCCTACAGAGGATAGTGAGGACAGCTGAGAAGATCATCGGAGTCTCTCTGCCCTCTATCATGCACATTTACACCACACGCTGCATCCGCAAAGCCAACAGCATTGTGGACGACCCCACACACCCATCACACACACTCTTCACACTCCTGCCATCAGGAAAGAGGTTCCGAAGCATTCGGGCCACCACATCCAGACTATGCAACAGTTTTTTCCCACAAGCCATCAGGCTCCTCAACACACAGAACTGAAATAGAACTTAAACACACTGCAAACCGAACTCAGCACATTCTCATCACTCACTACTCATCTCATTCCACCACCACTTATTTATTATTTATTTACTTTTATTATTCTACATTTACTGCACTACACTGTTTACCTGCTGTTTTTTTTTTGCACATTCCAATGCAATTGCACTTTTTTTACATGCTGGACATTTAAATGCACTATACCGTTTACATGCTGCTCTTTTTTTTAACACCCCTAGCACACTTAACTGAACTGTACTGTACTGTAAAATAGTATACAGTAGGTTTACTGGTCGGCACTGTCTTGGGTCTTGTGTCTTGTGTCCTGTCCTGTGTTACTTGTGTTGTCTGTCTACACTGTCCGTCTGTACTGTTTTTTCGTCTGCACTGTTTGCACTTGGTTGCACTCGATGCACTTTATTATAGCTTGTGTTGTTTGTAGCACCTTGGTTCTTGGAGAAACGTTATCTCGTTTCTACTGTGTACTGTGTACCACTGTGTATAGTAGAAATGACAATAAAAGCCACTTGACTTGACTTGACTTGACTTGCTACCCTGGCCATCAGTGATGGATGCGTGAAGTATGGTATGTCTCAGGCAAAAAAGAGCTTGTTGATTAAGACACTACACACCTGTCAGCTGGTATTGGTGTTCTTCTGCCCTTTACTGGCAAGACATCAATTCATAGAGCTTTAACATATACATTCAGTTTTTCAGCAAACTCCAGAAAAGGTAACCAGTATCCAAATATTGCATTATATTAATTGAACCACTTCATTTGGTAGAGTACTAAAGTCATTGAATGGAGCATAAGAGAAAGAACTGTTGCCAAAGTTGCCTGCATTTATTGCACATTAAAACCTGAGAACAGCAAGCCAGCTTAAAGGTCCAGCTGGTTTTATTTATTCTACAGTATAACAGGTCCCATCGTGATTTGAACTCAGATTGCTGGATTCATAGTCCAGAGTGCTTACCTATACACCAGGGAATCTCCAGATGCTGCCAAATGAAGCAAGTGTGCACTGGAAAAGTGAACAGTGTTACACAGACACTATTTTTAATATATTTCAAATACTAACCCTTATGACAAAAATAAGGAAGCACTTGAAAACTAGGGTAGGGTTATAAAAGAGGAATTGGGGATTGTGTCTGGGATCGCACTTCATGCCCAAACTTGAATGGAATGCCCAAAATGTGTTTTTAGCATTATGTGACAGAGATCAGAAAGGATACTTAGCTAAGAGTGTGTTTATTTTAAACCATCGTGCAGGCTTGGCCTCATTTCTGTGCCGGTTTCAGTTTTTTTAGACTTGTCATGAGTGTTTAGTGCACATAGTATTCTGTTTCTGGAACAAGATGAGCTCCATGACAATGCCACTGTGAGTCTCCCAGTTGGTGGAGTAACCGAGTCAATCATTGCATCGAGAAAAGCTACAACCTGCCAACAGTAGGTCCCACCGAGACTTGAACTCGGATCGCTGGATTCAGAGTCCAGAGTGCTCACCATTACACCATGGAACCTTTCCACATTGCTGGCTTTATGTTGTTGAACAGGTTCTTCCACACAATTTGATTCATTTCATTATTGTCTCCAACTTGACAACTTGGAGATTTGGCTGATCATGTAGCAAACTAAAAAAATGTCAATACGAGGCAGTTTGGGTACATCTAAGCACTGTGTCACTTTTATCTCAGTGTGTGATGTTCATTGCATCTATCCAGATGCACTGTAACTTGTATAACATGAAAATCTATGGATTTGGCCAATAGAGTCAGTCTCAAATAGACTCTCATTAGTGATTATAGGGCATAGATGAAAGACTACCTTTGATACGTAACTAGAGGGGTGCCAAAGCCATGCTCCTTGAGCTCCACAGCCCTGCTTGCTTGTCAGCTATCCGTGCTTTACCCACTGCTCCTGCACTTTCTGTCTGATTGAACACACCTTAGGTGGTTCCCCACCTCTGACGAATGTGGAAGAATGGATCCAATGTGTTTTCCAAGTGTCAGCTGTTGTCCTTAAAAAACAACATTTGTCAGAAGTGGGATTCGAACCCACGCCTCCAGGAGAGACTGCGACCTTAACGCAGCGCCTTAGACCGCTCGGCCATCCTGACAACAGAACAGGCTTGGTTTGGTACTCCAAAAAAAATGCGCAAAGACAGCATTTAGATTAGGCGTAATTATTGTAAATCAAATGTGCAAACTCGTCATCAGCCTATCTCTTTATCGGTTTATTGCTACCCTGGCCATCAGTGATGGATGCGTGAAGTATGGTATGTCTCAGGCAAAAAAGAGCTTGTTGATTAAGACACTACACACCTGTCAGCTGGTATTGGTGTTCTTCTGCCCTTTACTGGCAAGACATCAATTCATAGAGCTTTAACATATACATTCAGTTTTTCAGCAAACTCCAGAAAAGGTAACCAGTATCCAAATACTGCATTATATTAATTGAACCACGGCATTTGGTAGAGTACTAAAGTCATTGAATGGAGCATAAGAGAAAGAACTGTTGCCAAAGTTGCCTGCATTTATTGCACATTAAAACCTGAGAACAGCAAGCCAGCTTAAAGGTCCAGCTGGTTTTATTTATTCTACAGTATAACAGGTCCCATGGTGATTTGAACTCAGATTGCTGGATTCATAGTCCAGAGTGCTTACCTATACACCAGGGAATCTCCAGATGCTGCCAAATGAAGCAAGTGTGCACAGGAAAAGTGAACAGTGTTACACAGACACTATTTTTAATATATTTCAAATACTAACCCTTATGACAAAAATAAGGAAGCACTTAAAAACTAGGGTAGGGTTATAAAAGAGGAATTGGGGATTGTGTCTGGGATCGCACTTCATGCCCAAAATGTGTTTTTAGCATTATGTGACAGAGATCAGCAAGGATTATTATGTTATTAAGTTTTTTTGGAATTTTCATGAGTGTTTAGTGCACATAGTATTCTGTTTCTGGAACAAGATGAGCTCCATGACAATGCCACTGTGAGTCTCCCAGTTGGTGGAGTAACCGAGTCATTCATTGCATCGAGAAAAGCTACAACCTGCCAACAGTAGGTCCCACCGAGATTTGAACTCGGATCGCTGGATTCAGAGTCCAGAGTGCTCACCATTACACCATGGAACCTTCCCACATTACTAGCTCAATGTTGTTGAACAGGTTCTTCCACACAATTTGATTCATTTCATTATTGTCTCCAACTTGACAACTTGGAGATTTGGCTGATCATGTAGCAAACTAAAAAAATGTCAATACGAGGCGGTTTGGGTACATCTAAGCACTGTGTCACTTTTATCTCAGTGTGTGATGTTCATTGCATCTATCCAGATGCAATGTAACTTGTATAACATCAAAATCTATGGATTTGGCCAATAGAGTCAGTCTCAAATGGACTCTCATTAGTGATTATAGGGCATAGATGAAAGACTACCTTTGATACGTAACTAGTGGAGTGCCAAAGCCATGCTCCTTGAGCTCCACAGCCCTGCTTGCTTGTCAGCTATCCGTGCTTTACCCACTGCTCCTGCACTTTCTGTCTGATTGAACACACCTTATCCAGGTAAGCAGTCTTGGAGAATAGGTGGTTCCCTACCTCTGACGAATGTGGAAGAATGGATCCAATGTGTTTTCCAAGTGTCAGCTGTTGTCCAACGCGGTACAACGCGGTTTGGGTACATCTAAGCACTGTGTCACTTTTATCTCAGTGTGTGATGTTCATTGCATCTATCCAGATGCACTGTAACTTGTATAACATCAAAATCTATGGATTTGGCCAATAGAGTCAGTCTCAAATGGACTCTCATTAGTGATTATAGGGCATAGATGAAAGACTACCTTTGATACGTAACTAGAGGGGTGCCAAAGCCATGATCCTTGAGCTCCACAGCCCTGCTTGCTTGTCAGCTATCCATGCTTTACCCACTGCTCCTGCACTTTCTGTCTGATTGAACACACCTTATCCAGGTAAGCAGTCTTGGAGAATAAGTGGTTCCCCACCTCTGACGAATGTGGAAAAATGGATCCAATGTGTTTTCCAAGTGTCAGCTGTGGTCCCTAATATCCAACATTTGTCAGAAGTGGGATTCGAACCCACGCCTCCAGGAGAGACTGCTACCTGAACGCAGTGCCTTAGACCGCTCGGCCATCCTGACAACAGAAGGGGGGGTTGTTTGGTACTCCAAAGAAATCCGAAAAGACAGCGTTTAGATTATGCGTAATTATTGTGAATCAAATGTGCAAACTCGTCATCAGCCTATCTCTTTATCAGTTCATTGCTACCCTGGCCATCAGTGATTGATGCGTGAAGTATGGGATGTCTCAGGCAAAAAAGAGCTTGTTGATTAAGCCACTACACATCTGTCAGCTGGTATTGGTGTTCTTCTGCCCTTTGCTGGGAAGACATCAATTCATAGAGCTTTAACATATGCATTCATTTTTTCAGCAAACTCTAAGAAAAAGAGTTCTTAGAGTAACCAGTATCCAATTATCGCATTACATTAATTGAACCCCTTAATTTGATAGAGTACTAGAGTCATTGAATGGAGCACAACAGAAAGAACTGTTGCCAAAGTTGCCTGCATTTATTGCACATTAAATCCTGAGACCAGCAACACAGCTCAAAGGACGAGCTGGTTTTATTCGTCCTACACTATAACAGGTCCCACCGTAATTTGAACTCAGATTGCTGGATTCACAGTCCAGAGTGCTTACAAGGAAGTTTGGGTACATCTAAGCACTGTGTCACTCTTATCTCTGTGTGTGATATTCATTGCATCTATCCAGATGAACTGTAACTTGTATAACATCAAAGTCTATGAATTCATCCAGGTAAGCAGCATTGGAGAATAGGTGGTTCCCCACCTTTGACTAATGTGGGAGAATGTGTTTTCCAAGTGTCAGCTGTTGTCCCTAAAATCAAACATTTGTCAGAAGTGGGATTCGAACCCACGCCTCCAGGAGAGACTGCGACCTGAACGCAGCGCCTTAGACCGCTCGGCCATCCTGACAACAGAAGTGGGGGTTGTTTGGTACTCCAAAGAAATCCGAAAAGACAGCGTTTAGATTATGCGTAATTATTGTGATTTAAATGTGCAAACTCGTCATCAGCCTATCTCTTTATCAGTTCATTGCTACCCTGGCCATCAGTGATTGATGCGTGAAGTATGGGATGTCTCAGGCAAAAAAGAGCTTGTTGATTAAGCCACTACACATCTATCAGCTGGTATTGGTGTTCTTTTGCCCTTTGCTGGGAAGACATCAATTCATGGAGCTTTAACATATGCATTCATTTTTTCAGCAAACTCCAGAAAAAGAGTTCTTAGAGTAACCAGTATCCAATTATTGCATTACATTAATTGAACCCCTTAATTTGATAGAGTACTAGAGTCATTGAATGGAGCACAACAGAAAGAACTGTTGCCAAAGTTGCCTGCATTTATTGCACATTAAATCCTGAGACCAGCAACACAGCTCAAAGGACAAGCTGGTTTTATTCGTTCCACACTATAACAGGTCCCACCGTGATTTGAACTCAGATCGCTGGATTCACAGTCCAGAGTGCTTACCTATACACCAGGGCATCTCCAGATGCTGCCAAATGAAGAATGTGTGCACTGGAAATGTGAACAGTGTTAGACAACAGTTTTAACAGTCTGTGGTTTTACTAAGCAGTCCTGAACACTCTGATGCTTGACAGGGGTTTCAAGGCTTATTGCATTTCACAGGGAGATATTTCAACTACTAGACCTTATGACTCTGTTTGGGGTGAAACACAAAAATAGGGAAGCACTTGAAAACAAGGGGTAGGGTTATAAATTAGGAATTTGGGATTGTGTCTGGGATCGCACTTCATGCCCAAAATGTGTTTTTAGCATTATCTGAATGAGATCCGCAAGGATATTTACTTAAGAGTTTGTCTATCGTTAACCATTGTGCAACCTTTGCCTCATCTCTCTCCCTGTATTAGTTCTTTAAACACTTGCCATGAGTGTTGATTGCACAAAGTACTCTATGTCTCTGGAACAAGATGAGCTCGTTGACAATGCCACTGTGTGTCTCCCAGTTGGTGGAGTAACTGAGTCACTCATTGGGGCAAAAAAACCTACAACTAGCCAGCGGTAGGTTCCACCGAGATTTGACCTCGGATCACTGGCTTCAAAGTCCAGAGTGCTCACCATTACACCGTGGAACCGTTTCACTTTGTTAGGCTTCTTTTGTTGAACAGTTTCTTCCAGACGATTTGATTAATTTCATTATTGACAACTTGGAGATTGGGTGATCATGTAGCAAACTATAAAATTGTCAATACAAGGAAGTTTGGGTACATCTAAGCACTGTGTCACTCTTATCTCTGTGTGTGATATTCATTGCATCTATCCAGATGAACTGTAACTTGTATAACATCAAAGTCTATGAATTCATCCAGGTAAGCAGCATTGGAGAATAGGTGGTTCCCCACCTTTGACTAATGTGGGAGAATGTGTTTTCCAAGTGTCAGCTGTTGTCCCTAAAATCAAACATTTGTCAGAAGTGGGATTCGAACCCACGCCTCCAGGAGAGACTGCGACCTGAACGCAGCGCCTTAGACCGCTCGGCCATCCTGACAACAGAAGGGGGGGGTTGTTTGGTACTCCAAAGAAATCCGAAAAGACAGCGTTTAGATTACGCGTAATTATTGTGAATCAAATGTGCAAACTCGTCATCAGCCTATCTCTTTATCAGTTCATTGCGACCCTGGCCATCAGTGATTGATGCGTGAAGTATGGGATGTCTCAGGCAAAAAAGAGCTTGTTGAGTAAGCCACTACACATCTGTCAGCTGGTATTGGTGTTCTTCTGCCCTTTGCTGGGAAGACATCAATTCATGAAGCTTTAACATATGCATTCATTTTTTCAGCAAACTCCAGAAAAAGAGTTCTTAGAGTAACCAGTATCCAATTATTGCATTCCATTAATTGAACCCCGTAATTTGATAGAGTACTAGAGTCATTGAATGGAGCACAACAGAAAGAACTGTTGCCAAAGTTGCCTGCATTTATTGCACATTAAATCCTGAGACCAGCAACACAGCTCAAAGGACGAGCTGGTTTTATTCGTTCTACACTATAACAGGTCCCACCGTGATTTGAACTCAGATCGCTGGATTCACAGTCCAGAGTGCTTACCTATACACCAGGGAATCTCCAGATGCTGCCAAATGAAGAATGTGTGCACTGGAAATGTGAACAGTGTTACACAGACAACAGTTGTAACAGTCTGTCGTTTTACTGAGCAGTGCTGAACACTCTGATGCTTGACTGGGGTTTCAAGGCTTATTGCATTTCACAGGGAGATATTTCAACTACTAGACCTTATGACTCTGTTTGGTGTGAAACACAAAAATAGGGAAGCACTTGAAAACGAGGGGTAGGGTTATAAATTAGGAATTTGGGATTGTGTCTGGGATCGCACTTCATGCCCAAAATGTGTTTTTAGCATTATCTGAATGAGATCCGCAAGGATATTTACTTAAGAGTGTGTCTATCGTAAACCATTGTGCAACCTTTGCCTCATCTCTCTCCCTCATCTCTCTCCCTGTATTAGTTCTTTAAACACTTGCCATGAGTGTTGATTGCACAAAGTACTCTATGTCTCTGGAACAAGATGAGCTCATTGACAATGCCACTGTGTGTCTCCCAGTTGGTGGAGTAACTGAGTCACTCATTGGGGCAAAAAAACCTACAACTAGCCAGCGGTAGGTTCCACCGAGATTTGAAGTCGGATCACTGGATTCAAAGCCCAGAGTGCTCACCATTACACCATGGAACCATTTCACATTGTTAGGCTACTTTTGTTGAACAGTTTCTTCCTGACGATTTGATTCATTTCATTATTGTGTGCATATTGACAACTTGGAGATTGGGTGATCATGTAGCAAACTATAAAATTGTCAATACAAGAAAGTTTGGGTACATCTAAGCACTGTGTCACTCTTACCTCTGTGTGTGATGTTCATTGCATCTATCCAGATGAACTGTAACTTGTATAACATCAAAGTCTATGAATTCATCCAGGTAAGCAGCATTGGAGAATAGGTGGTTCCCCACCTTTGACTAATGTGGGAGAATGTGTTTTCCAAGTGTCAGCTGTTGTCCGTAAAATCAAACATTTGTCAGAAGTGGGATTCTAACCCACGCCTCCAGGAGAGACTGCGATCTGAACGCAGCGCCTTAGACCTCTCGGCCATCCTGACAACAGAAGGGGGGGTTGTTTGGTACTCCAAAGAAATCCGAAAAGACAGCGTTTAGATTATGCGTAATTATTGTGAATCAAATGTGCAAACTCGTCATCAGCCTATCTCTTTATCAGTTCATTGCTACCCTGGCCATCAGTGATTGATGTGTGAAGTATGGGATGTGTCAGGCAAAAAAGAGCTTGTTGATTAAGCCACTACACATCTATCAGCTGGTATTGGTGTTCTTCTGCCCTTTGCTGGGAAGACATCAATTCATGGAGCTTTAACGTATGCATTCATTTTTTCAGCAAACTCCAGAAAAAGAGTTCTTAGAGTAACCAGTATCCAATTATTGCATTACATTAATTGAACCCCGTCATTTGATAGAGTACTAGAGTCATTGAATGGAGCACAACAGAAAGAACTGTTGCCAAAGTTGCCTGCATTTATTGCACATTAAATCCTGAGACCAGCAACACAGCTCAAAGGACAAGCTGGTTTTATTCGTTCTACACTATAACAGGTCCCACCGTGATTTCAATTCAATTCAATTCAATTCAATTCAACTTTATTTATATAGCGCCAATTCACAACAAAGTCATCTCAGGGCACTTTACAGAATAAAGTCAAGATTATAAAGATATATAAAGAGAACCCAACAATTCCCCCTGGAGCAAGCCATAGGCAACAGTGGAGAGGAAAAACTCCCTTTAACGGAAGAAACCTCCAGCAGAACCAGGCTCAGGGTGGACGGCCATCTGCCTCGACCGGTTGGGGTGAGTGGAAAGGGGAGAGAGAAAAGAACAGAGCAACAAAAAGCATTAACAAAACATCGGGCAGATTGGTAGGACCAGTAGCTTCACGCTGGAAGACACACAGCTTCAAAGCCGGGGGACACCTGCAGAAAGGGACAGAGAGAAGGGGACAGAGGAGGACAAAGACAACTACGGGAGAGAACACACAGAGTTAATGACATACAGTGGTGACAATTGCGGGATAAGAGGAGAGGAGAGAGGTCAAGAGGAGGAAAGGAGCTCAGTGCATTGGGGGGTGGGTCCCCCAGCAGTCTAAGCCTATGGCAGCATAACTATAACTAACTATATGCTTTATTAAAAAGGAAGGTTTTAAGCCTAGACTTAAACGTAGAGAGGGTGTCTGTTTCCCCAATGTGAACTGGGAGCTGGTTCCACAAGAGAGGAGCTTGATAGCTAAAGGCTCTACCTCCCATTCTACTTTTGGAAACTCTGGGAACCACAAGTAGGCCTGCATTCTGAGAGCGAAGTGGTCTACTGGGATGATGTGGTGCTATGAGGTCTTCTATATATGATGGAGCCTGACCATTCAGAGCTTTATATGTAAGAAGCAGGGTTTTAAATTCTATTCTACATTTAATTGGAAGCCAATGGAGAGAAGCTAGTGAAGGTGAAATATGATCTCTCTTGCTAGTTCCAGTCAGCACTCTTGCTGCAGCATTTTGGATTAATTGCAGGCTCTTTAGGGAGTTACTGGGGCATCCTGAAAGTAGGGAATTACAGTAGTCCAACCTAGAGGTAACAAATGCATGGACCAGTTTTTCGGCATCACTTTGAAACAGGATGCTCCTAATTTTGGCAATGTTCCGTAGGTGGAAGAAGGCTGTTCTAGAGATTTGTTTTATATGTGAGTTAAAGGACAGATCCTGATCAAACATAACTCCAAGGTTCCTTGCAGTAGTACTGGAGGCCAGACTTATGCCATCTAGTGTAACAATATGGTTGGACATCATATCTCTGAGATTTTTGGGCCCAAATACTATGACTTCAGTTTTGTCTGAGTTTAAAAGTAAAAAATTGTGGGACATCCAGGCCTTTATGTCTTGTAGGCATGCTTGAAGCTTTATTACCTGATTATTTTCATCTGGTTCCATAGATAAATATAGCTGGGTATCATCAGCATAACAGTGGAAATTTATGGAGTGTTTTCTAATAATGTTGCCTAAAGGAGACACATATAAAGTAAAAAGTATTGGTCCTAACACAGAGCCTTGTGGAACTCCATAGCTAACCTTTGTGTGCATGGAGGATTCATCATTAACATGAACAAATTGAAATCTATCAGATAGATAAGATTTAAACCAACCTAGTGCAGTTCCTGTAATTCCAATTTCATGTTCCAGTCTCTGTAATAAAATGTTATGATCAATGGTATCAAATGCAGCACTAAGATCTAACAGAACAAGTATAGAGATGAGTCCAGTATCTGAGGCCATGAGAAGATCGTTGGTGACTTTTACCAGTGCTGTTTCTGTACTATGATGAACTCTAAATCCTGACTGAAAGTCTTCATACAAATTATTCCTATGAAGGTGATCACATAATTGTTTTGCGACTACTTTTTCAATTATTTTAGAAATAAAGGGGAGATTAGATATTGGTCTGTAATTGGCTAAAACACCTGGGTCAAGACAGGGTTTTTTTAAGTAATGGTTTAATTACAGCTACCTTATAGGCCTGTGGTACATAGCCTGTTTCTAAAGATAGATTTATGATATCTAATATGAATGCATCTATTAAGGGTAAAACTTCCTTGAGCAGCTTAGTTGGAATAGGGTCTAGCAGACAGGTTGTTGGTTTAGATGAGTTAATAATTGAAGTTAGCTCAGAGAGATCTATGGGTAAAAGGCAGTCTAACAGGGATTGGGGCCTTATCGATGACTCTAGCACTGCTGTACATGAAGATCTATCTGTAATTTTTGGGGGGAGGATCTGGTGAATTCGTTCTCTAATAGCTACAATTTTATTCATAAAGAAGGTCATGAAGTCATTGCTGCTCAAAGTTAAGGGAAAACTAGGCTCAACAGAACTATGGCTCTTAGTCAGCCTGGCTACAGTGCTGAACAGAAACCGGGGGTTGTTCTTGTTTTCTTCTATTAATGATGAATAATATGCTGTTCTGGCATCACTGAGAGCTTTTTTGTACATTTTTAAACTATTTTTCCAGGCTAAATGAGATTCTTCTAACTTTCTGGAACGCCACTTCCTTTCTAACTTTCATGTTTCCTGTTTTAAGTTGCGTGTTTGTGAACTATACCATGGAGATCGCCTCTGCTGGTTTACTGCCTTCTTTTTTAGAGGGGCAACACTATCGAGTATTGTACGTAGTGAGGCTGCAGAATTGTCAACAAGATAATCTACTTGTGCAGGAGTAACATTAAGGAGACTACTTTCCATTGTATTAACATATGGTGAAGCAAATGATGAAGAAATAATTTCTTTAAATTTGTTGACAGCTTTTTCACTTAAGCATCTGCTATAGTGGAATTTTTCAGTTTTATAACTGCTATATAGTCTGTTATTGTAAATTCAAATGTTATTAAAAAATGGTAAGACAGAAGAGAGTTGTGAGGAAATATGGTTAAATTATCCGCTTCAATTCCATACGTAAGGACAAGGTCTAACGTGTGACTAAAACAGTAAGTGGGTTTATTTACATTTTGGGAAAAACCAATTGAATCTAATAATGAATTAAACGCAGTGCTCAGGCAGTTACTGTCAGCATCTACATGAATGTTAAAGTCACCCACTATAATGACTTTATCTGTACTAAGCACTAAATCAGATAGAAAATCAGAAAATTCAATCAAAAACTCTGAATAAGGGACTGGAGGACGGTACACGATAACAAATAATAGTGGGTGTGAAAGGCTAAGAGTAAGGCTTTCAAATGAGTTATAACTATGTTTAGGTCTAGGGTTTATTGATGAGCTAGAATGGAAGATTGCTGCAACTCCTCCACCTCGGCCTGTGCTTCTAGGAACATGATAATTAATATGACTTGGGGGTGTTGACTCATTTAAACTGACATATTCTTCCTGCTGCAACCAAGTTTCAGTGAGACAAAATAAATCGAATTGATGATCACTTATTAAGTCATTTACTAACAGAGATTTAGAAGAGAGAGATCTGATATTTAATAATCCACATTTAATAGTTTTGGGGTTTTGTTCTGTAAGAGGAGTAGTCTTAACTTTTATTAGGTTATTATGATTAACTCCTCTTGTTGATTTGAACTCAGATCGCTGGATTCACAGTCCAGAGTGCTTACCTATACACCAAGGAATCTTCAGATGCTGCCAAATGAAGAATATGCGCACTGGAAATGTGAACAGTGTTACACAGACAACAGTTGTAACAGTCTGTGGTTTTACTGAGCAGTCCTGAACACTCTGATGCTTGACAGGGGTTTCAAGGCTTATTGCATTTCACAGGGAGATATTTCAACTACTAGCCCTTATGACTCTGTTTGGGGTGAAACACAAAAATAGGGAAGCACTTGAAAACGAGGGGTAGGGTTATAAATTAGGAATTTGGGATTGTGTCTGGGATCGCACTTCATGACCAAAATGTGTTTTTAGCATTATCTGAATGAGATCCGCAAGGATATTTACTTAAGAGTGTGTCTATCGTAAACCATTGTGCAACCTTTGCCTCATCTCTCTCCCTGTATTAGTTCTTTAAACACTTGCCATGAGTGTTGATTGCACAAAGTACTCTATGTCTCTGGAACAAGATGAGCTCGTTGACAATGCCACTGTGTGTCTCCCAGTTGGTGGAGTAACTGAGTCACTCATTGGGGCAAAAAAACCTACAACTAGCCAGCGGTAGGTACCACCGAGATTTGAACTCAGATCCCTGGATTCAAAGTCCAGAGTGCTCCCCATTACACCATGGAACCATTTCACATTGTTAGGCTACTTTTGTTGAACAGTTTCTTCCAGACGATTTGATTAATTTCATTATTGTGTGCATATTGACAACTTGGAGATTGGGTGATCATGTAGCAAACTATAAAGTTGTCAATACAAGGAAGTTTGGGTACATCTAAGCACTGTGTCACTCTTACCTCTGTGTGTGATGTTCATTGCATCTATCCAGATGAACTGTAACTTGTATAACATCAAAGTCTATGAATTCATCCAGGTAAGCAGCATTGGAGAATAGGTGGTTCCCCACCTTTGACTAATGTGGGAGAATGTGTTTTCCAAGTGTCAGCTGTTGTCCCTAAAATCAAACATTTGTCAGAAGTGGGATTCGAACCCACGCCTCCAGGAGAGACTGCGACCTGAACGCAGCACCTTAGACCGCTCGGCCATCCTGACAACAGAAGGGGGTGTTGTTTGGTACTCCAAAGAAATCCGAAAAGACAGCGTTTAGATTATGCGTAATTATTGTGAATCAAATGTGCAAACTCGTCATCAGCCTATCTCTTTATCAGTTCATTGCTACCCTGGCCATCAGTGATTGATGCGTGAAGTATGGGATGTCTCAGGCAAAAAAGAGCTTGTTGATTAAGCCACTACACATCTATCAGCTGGTATTGGTGTTCTTTTGCCCTTTGCTGGGAAGACATCAATTCATGGAGCTTTAACATATGCATTAATTTTTTCAGCAAACTCCAGAAAAAGAGTTCTTAGAGAAACCAGTATCCAATTATTGCATTACATTAATTGAACCACGTCATTTGGTAGAGTACTAGAGTCATTGAATGGAGCACAAAAGAAACAACTGTTGCCAAAGTTGCCTGCATTTATTGCACATTAAATCCTGAGACCAGCAACACAACTCAAAGGACGAGCTGGTTTTATTCGTTCTACACTATAACAGGTCCCACCGTAATTTGAACTCAGATCGCTGGATTCACAGTCCAGAGTGCTTACCTATACACCAGGGAATCTCCAGATGCTGCCAAATGAAGAATGTGTGCACTGGAAATGTGAACAGTGTTACACAGACAACAGTTTTAACAGTCTGTGGTGTTACTGAGTACTAGAGTCATTGAATGGAGCACAACAGAAAGAACTGTTGTCAAAGTTGCCTGCATTTATTGCACATTAAATCCTGAGACCAGCAACACAACTCAAAGGACGAGCTGGTTTTATTCGTTCTACACTATAACAGGTCCCACCGTGATTTGAACTCAGATCGCTGGATTCACAGTCCAGAGTGCTTACCTATACACCAGGGAATCTCCAGATGCTGCCAAATGAAGAATGTGTGCACTGGAAATGTGAACAGTGTTACACAGACAACAGTTTTAACAGTCTGTGGTTTTACTGAGCAGTCCTGAACACTGAAGATTTATTGTTATTGACTCGCGCCCCTGTGGCATGCTCATATGCAGTTAGGTGACCGAGCACCCGTTGCAAGCTGTTCCTATCTTTAACCATTATGTTAATATCATCTGCATATTGTGCAATTCTAAAGTCTGAGCCAGTCGGTGATTGTATTCCATTTATTTTTGTATCGCTTAAGATTAATTTCGCTAGGGGCTCGGCCACCATTGCATAAAGCATAGCCGACAGGGGGCACCCCTGCCTAACCGACCTCTCCAAAGGGAAGGGATCAGTCAGGAAGCCATTACATTTGACAACACTAGTAGCTCGGCCATACAACAGCTCCACCCATGCTCGAAAAGTTGGGCCGAACCCAAAAACCCCCAGACACTCAAAGAGGAACTCGTGACTCACCCTGTCAAACGCCTTCTCTAGGTCCACACTCAAGTAGATGCCACCTGTGGCCATTAGCTGTTGAAATGAGAATCTGGTTGACAGGATACAATCAGCAATATCCCTCCCCGGAATGCTATAAGTCTGGGTAGGCCCAACTATCGACCCAATCACTCTTTTGAGTCTGGACGCCAGCACCTTAGCCAGGATCTTGTAGTCAGTATTGAGCAAACTAATGGGCCTATAATTCCCCAAGTCGGTCCTGGCTCCCTTATTCTTGTAAACCAGAGTGATCACGCCTCTCACGAAAGACTCCGCACATCTGTTCTCCGTTTGCATGGCAGAGAACAACCTACAGAGGACCGGAGATAGCAAATCCTTATAGGACTGATAGAACTCTGCCGAGAGGCCGTCCAGACCCGGGCTTCTAGCTCTATGCATTTCAGCAATGGCTGCACTGATTTCCTCCGGGTGGAGGTCGCCATCACACATAGCCGCGTCCTCAGGACCGAGAGAGCAGCCGACATTACCAAGTATTTTATCTCTTTGTGCTTTTCCTATATTTTGTTTACTGAAAAGATTAGAGTAAAAATCCTGTATAGTTTGTAATATATCTACTAAATCGGTGTGTGTATTGCCTTCAGAATCCTGTATTTCTGTTATGTATGTTTTGGTCTGCCTTCTCTTTTCTAAGCCCAAAAAGTATGCTGTACAGCGCTCTCCCTCCACTACATGTTGTATTTTGCTGCGGATCACTGCCCCTTTACATTTTTCCTCATCTAGGCGTGCTAGTTGCTCTCTCAGTCCAAGATAGCCATCCAGGGGATGGCCATGCCCAGCTTCAACAAGCTCAATTTCCCTTTTCAGACGGTGTCTCAACTCAGCCTCCTTAGCTCTTTCCCTTAGCCTTTTCTCTCTGCTCAGTGCAATGCAGCGCCTCCTAATTTTAAACTTGGCGTGCTCCCACCACTCAATGATATCTACTACAAATTCACTTTCTTCACACAGAGCAGAGAGAAAAGACTTCATTTTATCTTTAAAAAATGAATCCTCCAGGAGGGATTCAAAGTCCAGAGTGCTCACCATTACACCATGGAACCATTTCACACTGTTAGGCTACTTTTGTTGAACAGTTTCTTCCAGACAATTTGATTCATTTCATTATTGTGTGCATATTGACAACTTGGAGATTGGGTGATCATGTAGCAAACTATAAAATTGTCAATACAAGGAAGTTTGGGTACATCTAAGCACTGTGTCACTCTTATCTCTGTGTGTGATGTTCATTGCATCTATCCAGATGAACTGTAACTTGTATAACATCAAAGTCTATGAATTCATCCAGGTAAGCAGCATTGGAGAATAGGTGGTTCCCCACCTTTGACTAATGTGGGAGAATGTGTTTTCCAAGTGTCAGCTGTTGTCCCTAAAATCCAACATTTGTCAGAAGTGGGATTCGAACCCACGCCTCCAGGAGAGACTTCGACCTGAACGCAGCGCCTTAGACAGCTCGGCCATCCTGACAACAGAAGGGGGGGGTTGTTTGGTACTCCAAAGAAATCCGAAAAGACAGCGTTTAGATTATGCGTAATTATTGTGAATCAAATGTGCAAACTCGTCATCAGCCTATCTCTTTATCAGTTCATGCTACCCTGGCCATCAGTGATTGAAGCGTGAAGTATGGGATGTCTCAGGCAAAAAAGAGCTTGTTGATTAAGCCACTACACATCTGTCAGCTGGTATTGGTGTTCTTCTGCCCTTTGCTGGGAAGACATCAATTCATGGAGATTTAACATATGCATTCATTTTTTCAGCAAACTCCAGAAAAAGAGTTCTTAGAGTAACCAGTATCCAATTATTGCATTACATTAATTGAACCACGTCATTTGGTACACACACAACAGAAAGAACTGTTGCCAAAGTTGCCTGCATTTATTGCACATTAAATCCTGAGACCAGCAACACAGCTCAAAGGACAGGCTGGTTTTATTCGTTCTACACTATAACAGGTCCCACCGTGATTTGAACTCAGATCGCTGGATTCACAGTCCAGAGTGCTTACCTATACACCAGGGAATCTCCAGATGCTGCCAAATGAAGAATGTGTGCACTGGAAATGTCAACAGTGTTACACAGACAACAGTTTTAACAGTCTGTCGTTTTACTGAGCAGTCCTGAAAACTCTGATGCTTGACAGGGGTTTCAAGGCTTATTGCATTTCACAGGGAGATATTTCAACTACTAGACCTTATGACTCTGTTTGGGGTGAAACACAAAAATAAGGAAGCACTTGAAAACGAGGGGTAAGGTTATAAATTAGGAATTTGGGATTGTGTCTGGGATCGCACTTCATGCCCAAAATGTGTTTTTAGCATTATCTGAATGAGATCCGCAAGGATATTTACTTAAAAGTGTGTCTATCGGAAACCATTGTGCAACCTTTGCCTCATCTCTCTCCCTGTATTAGTTCTTTAAACACTTGCCATGAGTGTTGATTGCACAAAGTGCTCTATGTCTCTGGAACAAGATGAGCTCGTTGACAATGCCACTGTGTGTCTCCCAGTTGGTGGAGTAACTGAGTCACTCATTGGGGCAAAAAAACCTACAACTAGCCAGCGGTAGGTTCCACCGAGATTTGAACTCGGATCACTGGATTCAAAGTCCAGAGTGCTCACCATTACACCGTGGAACCATTTCACATTGTTAGGCTACTTTTGTTGAACAGTTTCTTCCAGACGATTTGATTCATTTCATTTTTGTGTGCATATTGACAACTTGGAGATTGGGTGATCATGTAGCAAACTATAAAATTGTCAATACAAGGAAGTTTGGGTACATCTAAGCACTGTGTCACTCTTATCTCTGTGTGTGATGTTCATTGCATCTATCCAGATGAACTGTAACTTGTATAACATCAAAGTCTATGAATTCATCCAGGTAAGCAGCATTGGAGAATAGGTGGTTCCCCACCTTTGACTAATGTGGGAGAATGTGTTTTCCAAGTGTCAGCTGTTGTCCCTAAAATCCAACATTTGTCAGAAGTGGGATTCGAACCCACGCCTCCAGGAGAGACTGCGACCTGAACGCAGCGCCTTAGACCGCTCGGCCATCCTGACAACAGAAGGGGGGGGGGTGGTTGTTTGGTACTCCAAAGAAATCCGAAAAGACAGCGTTTAGATTATGCGTAATTATTGTGAATCAAATGTGCAAACTCGTCATCAGCCTATCTCTTTATCAGTTCATTGCTACCCTGGCCATCAGTGATTGATGCGTGAAGTATGGGATGTCTCAGGCAAAAAAGAGCTTGTTGATTAAGCCACTACACATCTATCAGCTGGTATTGGTGTTCTTTTGCCCTTTGCTGGGAAGACATCAATTCATGGAGCTTTAACATATGCATTCATTTTTTCAGCAAACTCCAGAAAAAGAGTTCTTAGAGTAACCAGTATCCAATTATCGCATTACATTAATTGAACCCCTTAATTTGATAGAGTACTAGAGTCATTGAATGGAGCACAACAGAAAGAACTGTTGCCAAAGTTGCCTGCATTTATTGCACATTAAATCCTGAGACCAGCAACACAGCTCAAAGGACAGGCTGGTTTTATTCGTTCTACACTATAACAGGTCCCACCGTGATTTCAATTCAATTCAATTCAATTCAATTCAACTTTATTTATATAGCGCCAATTCACAACAAAGTCATCTCAGGGCACTTTACAGAATAAAGTCAAGATTATAAAGATATATAAAGAGAACCCAACAATTCCCCCTGGAGCAAGCCATAGGCAACAGTGGAGAGGAAAAACTCCCTTTAACGGAAGAAACCTCCAGCAGAACCAGGCTCAGGGTGGACGGCCATCTGCCTCGACCGGTTGGGGTGAGTGGAAAGGGGAGAGAGAAAAGAACAGAGCAACAAAAAGCATTAACAAAACATCGGGCAGATTGGTAGGACCAGTAGCTTCACGCTGGAAGACACACAGCTTCAAAGCCGGGGGACACCTGCAGAAAGGGACAGAGAGAAGGGGACAGAGGAGGACAAAGACAACTACGGGAGAGAACACACAGAGTTAATGACATACAGTGGTGACAATTGCGGGATAAGAGGAGAGGAGAGAGGTCAAGAGGAGGAAAGGAGCTCAGTGCATTGGGGGGTGGGTCCCCCAGCAGTCTAAGCCTATGGCAGCATAACTATAACTAACTATATGCTTTATTAAAAAGGAAGGTTTTAAGCCTAGACTTAAACGTAGAGAGGGTGTCTGTTTCCCCAATGTGAACTGGGAGCTGGTTCCACAAGAGAGGAGCTTGATAGCTAAAGGCTCTACCTCCCATTCTACTTTTGGAAACTCTGGGAACCACAAGTAGGCCTGCATTCTGAGAGCGAAGTGGTCTACTGGGATGATGTGGTGCTATGAGGTCTTCTATATATGATGGAGCCTGACCATTCAGAGCTTTATATGTAAGAAGCAGGGTTTTAAATTCTATTCTACATTTAATTGGAAGCCAATGGAGAGAAGCTAGTGAAGGTGAAATATGATCTCTCTTGCTAGTTCCAGTCAGCACTCTTGCTGCAGCATTTTGGATTAATTGCAGGCTCTTTAGGGAGTTACTGGGGCATCCTGAAAGTAGGGAATTACAGTAGTCCAACCTAGAGGTAACAAATGCATGGACCAGTTTTTCGGCATCACTTTGAAACAGGATGCTCCTAATTTTGGCAATGTTCCGTAGGTGGAAGAAGGCTGTTCTAGAGATTTGTTTTATATGTGAGTTAAAGGACAGATCCTGATCAAACATAACTCCAAGGTTCCTTGCAGTAGTACTGGAGGCCAGACTTATGCCATCTAGTGTAACAATATGGTTGGACATCATATCTCTGAGATTTTTGGGCCCAAATACTATGACTTCAGTTTTGTCTGAGTTTAAAAGTAAAAAATTGTGGGACATCCAGGCCTTTATGTCTTGTAGGCATGCTTGAAGCTTTATTACCTGATTATTTTCATCTGGTTCCATAGATAAATATAGCTGGGTATCATCAGCATAACAGTGGAAATTTATGGAGTGTTTTCTAATAATGTTGCCTAAAGGAGACACATATAAAGTAAAAAGTATTGGTCCTAACACAGAGCCTTGTGGAACTCCATAGCTAACCTTTGTGTGCATGGAGGATTCATCATTAACATGAACAAATTGAAATCTATCAGATAGATAAGATTTAAACCAACCTAGTGCAGTTCCTGTAATTCCAATTTCATGTTCCAGTCTCTGTAATAAAATGTTATGATCAATGGTATCAAATGCAGCACTAAGATCTAACAGAACAAGTATAGAGATGAGTCCAGTATCTGAGGCCATGAGAAGATCGTTGGTGACTTTTACCAGTGCTGTTTCTGTACTATGATGAACTCTAAATCCTGACTGAAAGTCTTCATACAAATTATTCCTATGAAGGTGATCACATAATTGTTTTGCGACTACTTTTTCAATTATTTTAGAAATAAAGGGGAGATTAGATATTGGTCTGTAATTGGCTAAAACACCTGGGTCAAGACAGGGTTTTTTTAAGTAATGGTTTAATTACAGCTACCTTATAGGCCTGTGGTACATAGCCTGTTTCTAAAGATAGATTTATGATATCTAATATGAATGCATCTATTAAGGGTAAAACTTCCTTGAGCAGCTTAGTTGGAATAGGGTCTAGCAGACAGGTTGTTGGTTTAGATGAGTTAATAATTGAAGTTAGCTCAGAGAGATCTATGGGTAAAAAGCAGTCTAACAGGGATTGGGGCCTTATCGATGACTCTAGCACTGCTGTACATGAAGATCTATCTGTAATTTTTGGGGGGAGGATCTGGTGAATTCGTTCTCTAATAGCTACAATTTTATTCATAAAGAAGGTCATGAAGTCATTGCTGCTCAAAGTTAAGGGAAAACTAGGCTCAACAGAACTATGGCTCTTAGTCAGCCTGGCTACAGTGCTGAACAGAAACCGGGGGTTGTTCTTGTTTTCTTCTATTAATGATGAATAATATGCTGTTCTGGCATCACTGAGAGCTTTTTTGTACATTTTTAAACTATTTTTCCAGGCTAAATGAGATTCTTCTAACTTTCTGGAACGCCACTTCCTTTCTAACTTTCATGTTTCCTGTTTTAAGTTGCGTGTTTGTGAACTATACCATGGAGATCGCCTCTGCTGGTTTACTGCCTTCTTTTTTAGAGGGGCAACACTATCGAGTATTGTACGTAGTGAGGCTGCAGAATTGTCAACAAGATAATCTACTTGTGCAGGAGTAACATTAAGGAGACTACTTTCCATTGTATTAACATATGGTGAAGCAAATGATGAAGAAATAATTTCTTTAAATTTGTTGACAGCTTTTTCACTTAAGCATCTGCTATAGTGGAATTTTTCAGTTTTATAACTGCTATATAGTCTGTTATTGTAAATTCAAATGTTATTAAAAAATGGTAAGACAGAAGAGAGTTGTGAGGAAATATGGTTAAATTATCCGCTTCAATTCCATACGTAAGGACAAGGTCTAACGTGTGACTAAAACAGTAAGTGGGTTTATTTACATTTTGGGAAAAACCAATTGAATCTAATAATGAATTAAACGCAGTGCTCAGGCAGTTACTGTCAGCATCTACATGAATGTTAAAGTCACCCACTATAATGACTTTATCTGTACTAAGCACTAAATCAGATAGAAAATCAGAAAATTCAATCAAAAACTCTGAATAAGGGACTGGAGGACGGTACACGATAACAAATAATAGTGGGTGTGAAAGGCTAAGAGTAAGGCTTTCAAATGAGTTATAACTATGTTTAGGTCTAGGGTTTATTGATGAGCTAGAATGGAAGATTGCTGCAACTCCTCCACCTCGGCCTGTGCTTCTAGGAACATGATAATTAATATGACTTGGGGGTGTTGACTCATTTAAACTGACATATTCTTCCTGCTGCAACCAAGTTTCAGTGAGACAAAATAAATCGAATTGATGATCACTTATTAAGTCATTTACTAACAGAGATTTAGAAGAGAGAGATCTGATATTTAATAATCCACATTTAATAGTTTTGGGGTTTTGTTCTGTAAGAGGAGTAGTCTTAACTTTTATTAGGTTATTATGATTAACTCCTCTTGTTGATTTGAACTCAGATCGCTGGATTCACAGTCCAGAGTGCTTACCTATACACCAAGGAATCTTCAGATGCTGCCAAATGAAGAATGTGTGCACTGGAAATGTGAACAGTGTTACACAGACAACAGTTTTAACAGTCTGTGGTTTTACTGAGCAGTCCTGAACACTCTGATGCTTGACAGGGGTTTCAAGGCTTATTGCATTTCACAAGGAGATATTTCAACTACTAGACCTTATGACTCTGTTTGGTGTGAAACACAAAAATAGGGAAGCACTTGAAAACGAGGGGTAGGGTTATAAATTAGGAATTTGGGATTGTGTCTGGGATCGCACTTCATGCCCAAAATGTGTTTTTAGCATTATCTGAATGAGATCCGCAAGGATATTTACTTAAGAGTGTGTCTATCGTAAACCATTGTGCAACCTTTGCCTCATCTCTCTCCCTGTATTAGTTCTTTAAACACTTGCCATGAGTGTTGATTGCACAAAGTACTCTATGTCTCTGGAACAAGATGAGCTCGTTGACAATGCCACTGTGTGTCTCCCAGTTGGTGGAGTAACTGAGTCACTCATTGGGGCAAAAAAACCTAAAACTAGCCAGCGGTACGTTCCACCGAGATTTGAACACGGATCACTGGATTCAAAGTCCAGAGTGCTCACCATTACACCATGGAACCATTTCACACTGTTAGGCTACTTTTGTTGAACAGTTTCTTCCAGACAATTTGATTCATTTCATTATTGTGTGCATATTGACAACTTGGAGATTGGGTGATCATGTAGCAAACTATAAAATTGTCAATACAAGGAAGTTTGGGTACATCTAAGCACTGTGTCACTCTTATCTCTGTGTGTGATGTTCATTGCATCTATCCAGATGAACTGTAACTTGTATAACATCAAAGTCTATGAATTCATCCAGGTAAGCAGCATTGGAGAACAGGTGGTTCCCCACCTTTGACTAATGTGGGAGAATGTGTTTTCCAAGTGTCAGCTGTTGTCCCTAAAATCCAACATTTGTCAGAAGTGGGATTCGAACCCACGCCTCCAGGAGAGATTTCGATCTGAACGCAGCGCCTTAGACAGCTCGGCCATCCTGACAACAGAAGGGGGAGGTTGTTTGGTACTCCAAAGAAATCCGAAAAGACAGCGTTTAGATTATGCGTAATTATTGTGAATCAAATGTGCAAACTCGTCATCAGCCTATCTCTTTATCAGTTCATGCTACCCTGGCCATCAGTGATTGATGCGTGAAGTATGGGATGTCTCAGGCAAAAAAGAGCTTGTTGATTAAGCCACTACACATCTGTCAGCTGGTATTGGTGTTCTTCTGCCCTTTGCTGGGAAGACATCAATTCATGGAGATTTAACATATGCATTCATTTTTTCAGCAAACTCCAGAAAAAGAGTTCTTAGAGTAACCAGTATCCAATTATTGCATTACATTAATTGAACCACGTCATTTGGTACACACACAACAGAAAGAACTGTTGCCAAAGTTGCCTGCATTTATTGCACATTAAATCCTGAGACCAGCAACACAGCTCAAAGGACGAGCTGGTTTTATTCGTTCTACACTATAACAGGTCCCACCGTGATTTGAACTCAGATCGCTGGATTCACAGTCCAGAGTGCTTACCTATACACCAGGGAATCTCCAGATGCTGCCAAATGAAGAATGTGTGCACTGGAAATGTGAACAGTGTTACACAGACAACAGTTTTAACATTCTGTGGTTTTACTGAGCAGTCCTGAACACTCAGATGCTTGACTGGGGTTTCAAGGCTTATTGCATTTCACAGGGAGATATTTCAACTACTAGACCTTATGAATCTGTTTGGTGTGAAACACAAAAATAGGGAAGCACTTGAAAACGAGGGGTAGGGTTATAAATTAGGAATTTGGGATTGTGTCTGGGATCGCACTTCATGCCCAAAATGTGTTTTTAGCATTATCTGAATGAGATCCGCAAGGATATTTACTTAAGAGTGTGTCTATCGTAAACCATTGTGCAACCTTTGCCTCATCTCTCTCCCTGTATTAGTTCTTTAAACACTTGCCATGAGTGTTGATTGCACAAAGTACTCTATGTCTCTGGAACAAGATGAGCTCGTTGACAATGCCACTGTGTGTCTCCCAGTTGGTGGAGTAACTGAGTCACTCATTGGGGTAAAAAAACCTACAACTAGCCAGCGGTAGGTTCTACCGAGATTTGAACTCAGATCACTGGATTCAAAGTCCAGAGTACTCCCCATTACAACATGGAACCATTTCACATTGTTAGGCTACTTTTGTTGAACAGTTTCTTCCAGACGATTTGATTCATTTCATTATTGTGTGCATATTGACAACTTGGAGATTGGGTGATCATGTAGCAAACTATAAAGTTGTCAATACAAGGAAGTTTGGGTACATCTAAGCACTGTGTCACTCTTACCTCTGTGTGTGATGTTCATTGCATCTATCCAGATGAACTGTAACTTGTATAACATCAAAGTCTATGAATTCATCCAGGTAAGCAGCATTGGAGAATAGGTGGTTCCCCACCTTTGACTAATGTGGGAGAATGTGTTTTCCAAGTGTCAGCTGTTGTCCCTAAAATCCAACATTTGTCAGAAGTGGGATTTGAACTCACGCCTCCAGGAGAGACTGCGACCTGAACGCAGCGCCTTAGACCGCTCGGCCATCCTGACAACAGAAGGGGGGGGTTGTTTGGTACTCCAAAGAAATCCGAAAAGACAGCGTTTAGATTATGCGTAATTATTGTGAATCAAATGTGCAAACTCGTCATCAGCCTATCTCTTTATCAGTTCATTGCGACCCTGGCCATCAGTGATTGATGCGTGAAGTATGGGATGTCTCAGGCAAAAAAGAGCTTGTTGAGTAAGCCACTACACATCTGTCAGCTGGTATTGGTGTTCTTCTGCCCTTTGCTGGGAAGACATCAATTCATGGAGCTTTAACATATGCATTCATTTTTTCAGCAAACTCCAGAAAAAGAGTTCTTAGAGTAACCAGTATCAAATTATTGCATTACATTAATTGAACCACGTAATTTGATAGAGTACTAGAGTCATTGAATGGAGCACAACAGAAAGAACTGTTGCCAAAGTTGCCTGCATTTATTGGACATTAAATCCTGAGACCAGCAACACAGCTCAAAGGACGAGCTGGTTTTATTCGTTCTACACTATAACAGGTCCCACCGTGATTTGAACTCAGATCGCTGGATTCACAGTCCAGAGTGCTTACCTATACACCAGGGAATCTCCAGATGCTGCCAAATGAAGAATGTGTGCACTGGAAATGTGAACAGTGTTACACAGACAACAGTTTTAACAGTCTGTGGTTTTACTGAGCAGTCCTGAACACTCAGATGCTTGACTGGGGTTTCAAGGCTTATTGCATTTCACAGGGAGATATTTCAAATACTAGACCTTATGAATCTGTTTGGTGTGAAACACAAAAATAGGGAAGCACTTGAAAACGAGGGGTAGGGTTATAAATTAGGAATTTGGGATTGTGTCTGGGGTCGCACTTCATGCCCAAAATGTGTTTTTAGCATTATCTGAATGAGATCCGCAAGGATATTTACTTAAGAGTGTGTCTATCGTAAACCATTGTGCAACCTTTGCCTCATCTCTCTCCCTCATCTCTCTCCCTGTATTAGTTCTTTAAACACTTGCCATGAGTGTTGATTGCACAAAGTACTCTATGTCTCTGGAACAAGATGAGCTCGTTGACAATGCCACTGTGTGTCTCCCAGTTGGTGGAGTAACTGAGTCACTCATTGGGGCAAAAAAACCTACAACTAGCCAGCGGTAGATTCCACCGAGATTTGAACTCAGATCTCTGGATTCAAAGTCCAGAGTGCTCACCATTACACCATGGAACCATTTCACATTGTTAGGCTACTTTTGTTGAGCAGTTTCTTCCAGACGATTTGATTCATTTCATTATTGTGTGCATATTGACAACTTGGAGATTGGGTGATCATGTAGCAAACTATAAAATTGTCAATACAAGGAAGTTTGGGTACATCTAAGCACTGTGTCACTCTTATCTCTGTGTGTGATGTTCATTGCATCTATCCAGATGAACTGTAACTTGTATAACATCAAAGTCTATGAATTCATCCAGGTAAGCAGCATTGGAGAATAGGTGGTTCCCCACCTTTGACTAATGTGGGAGAATGTGTTTTCCAAGTGTCAGCTGTTGTCCCTAAAATCCAACATTTGTCAGAAGTGGGATTCGAACCCACGCCTCCAGGAGAGACTGTGACCTGAACGCAGCGCCTTAGACCGCTCGGCCATCCTGACAACAGAAGGGGGGGTTGTTTGGTACTCCAAAGAAATCCGAAAAGACAGCGTTTAGATTATGCGTAATTATTGTGAATCAAATGTGCAAACTCGTCATCAGCCTATCTCTTTATCAGTTCATTGCTACCCTGGCCATCAGTGATTGATGCGTGGAGAATGGGATGTCTCAGGCAAAAAAGAGCTTGTTGATTAAGCCACTACACATCTATCAGCTGGTATTGGTGTTCTTCTGCCCTTTGCTGGGAAGACATCAATTCATGGAGCTTTAACATATGCATTCATTTTTTCAGCAAACTCCAGAAAAAGAGTTCTTAGAGTAACCAGTATCCAATTATTGCATTCCATTAATTGAACCCCTTAATTTGATAGAGTACTAGAGTCATTGAATGGAGCACAACAGAAAGAACTGTTGCCAAAGTTGCCTGCATTTATTGCACATTAAATCCTGAGACCAGCAACACAGCTCAAAGGACGAGCTGGTTATATTCGTCCTACACTATAACAGGTCCCACCGTAATTTGAACTCAGATCGCTGGATTCACAGTCCAGAGTGCTTACCTATACACCAGGGAATCTCCAGATGCTGCCAAATGAAGAATATGCGCACTGGAAATGTGAAGTGTTACACAGACAACAGTTTTAACAGTCTGTGGTTTTACTAAGCAGTCCTGAACAGTCTGATGCTTGACAGGGGTTTCAAGGCTTATTGCATTTCACAGGGAGATATTTCAACTACTAGACCTTATGACTCTGTTTGGGGTGAAACACAAAAATAGGGAAGCACTTGAAAACGAGGGGTAGGGTTATAAATTAGGAATTTGGGATTGTGTCTGGGATCGCACTTCATGCCCAAAATGTGTTTATAGCATTATCTGAATGAGATCCGCAAGGATATTTACTTAAGAGTGTGTCTATCGTAAACCATTGTGCAACCTTTGCCTCATCTCTCTCCCTGTATTAGTTCTTTAAACACTTGCCATGAGTGTTGATTGCACAAAGTACTCTATGTCTCTGGAACAAGATGAGCTCGTTGACAATGCCACTGTGTGTCTCCCAGTTGGTGGAGTAACTGAGTCACTCATTGGGGCAAAAAAACCTACAACTAGCCAGCGGTAGGTTCCACCGAGATTTGAACTCAGATCACTGGATTCAAAGTCCAGAGTGCTCCCCATTACAACATGGAACCATTTCACATTGTTAGGCTACTTTTGTTGAACAGTTTCTTCCAGACGATTTGATTCATTTCATTATTGTGTGCATATTGACAACTTGGAGATTGGGTGATCATGTAGCAAACTATAAAGTTGTCAATACAAGGAAGTTTGGGTACATCTAAGCACTGTGTCACTCTTACCTCTGTGTGTGATGTTCATTGCATCTATCCAGATGAACTGTAACTTGTATAACATCAAAGTCTATGAATTCATCCAGGTAAGCAGCATTGGAGAATAGGTGGTTCCCCACCTTTGACTAATGTGGGAGAATGTGTTTTCCAAGTGTCAGCTGTTGTCCCTAAAATCCAACATTTGTCAGAAGTGGGATTCGAACCCACGCCTCCAGGAGAGACTGCGACCTGAACGCAGCGCCTTAGACCGCTCGGCCATCCTGACAACAGAAGGGGGGGGTTGTTTGGTACTCCAAAGAAATCCGAAAAGACAGCGTTTAGATTATGCGTAATTATTGTGAATCAAATGTGCAAACTCGTCATCAGCCTATCTCTTTATCAGTTCATTGCGACCCTGGCCATCAGTGATTGATGCGTGAAGTATGGGATGTCTCAGGCAAAAAAGAGCTTGTTGAGTAAGCCACTACACATCTGTCAGCTGGTATTGGTGTTCTTCTGCCCTTTGCTGGGAAGACATCAATTCATGGAGCTTTAACATATGCATTCATTTTTTCAGCAAACTCCAGAAAAAGAGTTCTTAGAGTAACCAGTATCCAATTATTGCATTACATTAATTGAACCACGTCATTTGGTAGAGTACTAGAGTCATTGAATGGAGCACAACAGAAAGAACTGTTGCCAAAGTTGCCTGCATTTATTGCACATTAAATCCTGAGACCAGCAACACAGCTCAAAGGACGAGCTGGTTTTATTCGTCCTACACTATAACAGGTCCCACCGTGATTTGAACTCAGATCGCTGGATTCACAGTCCAGAGTGCTTACCTATACACCAGGGAATCTCCAGATGCTGTCAAATGAAGAATATGTGCACTGGAAATGTGAGCAGTGTTACACAGACAACAGTTGTAACAGTCTGTGGTTTTACTGAGCAGTCCTGAACACTGTGATGCTTGACAGGGGTTTCAAGGCTTATTGCATTTCACAGGGAGATATTTCAACTATTAGCCCTTATGACTCTGTTTGGGGTGAAACACAAAAATAGGGAAGCACTTGAAAACGAGGGGTAGGGTTATAAATTAGGAATTTGGGATTGTGTCTGGGATTGCACTTCATGCCCAAAATGTGTTTTTAGCATTATCTGAATGAGAACCGCAACGATATTTACTTAAGAGTGTGTCTATCGTAAACCATTGTGCAACCTTTGCCTCATCTCTCTCCCTGTATTAGTTCTTTAAACACTTGCCATGAGTGTTGATTGCACAAAGTACTCTATGTCTCTGGAACAAGATGAGCTCGTTGACAATGCCACTCTGTGTGTCCCAGTTGGTGGAGTAACTGAGTCACTCATTGGGGCAAAAAAACCTACAACTAGCCAGCGGTAGATTCCACCGAGATTTGAACTCGTATCACTGGACTCAAAGTCCAGAGTGCTCACCATTACACCATGGAACCATTTCACATTGTTAGGCTACTTTTGTTGAACAGTTTCTTCCAGACGATTTGATTCATTTCAATATTGCGTGCATATTGACAACTTGGAGATTGGGTGATCATGTAGCAAACTATAAAATTGCCAATACAAGGAAGTTTGGGTAAATCTAAGCATTGTGTCACTCTTATCTCTGTGTGTGATGTTCATTGCATCTATCCAGATGAACTGTAACTTGTATAACATCAAAGTCTATGAATTCATCCAGGTAAGCAGCATTGGAGAATAGATGGCTCCCCACCTTTGACTAATGTGGGAGAATGTGTTTTGCAAGTGTCAGCTGTTGTCCCTAAAATCCAACATTTGTCAGAAGTGGGATTCGAACCCACGCCTCCAGGAGAGACTGCGACCTGAACGCAGCGCCTTAGACCGCTCGTGACAACAGAAGGTGGGGTTGTTTGGTACTCCAAAGAAATCCGAAAAGACAGCGTTTAGATTATGCGTAATTATTGTGAATCAAATGTGCAAACTCGTCATCAGCCTATCTCTTTATCAGTTCATTGCTACCCTGGCCATCAGTGATTGATGAGTGAAGTATGGGATGTCTCAGGGAAAAAAGAGCTTGTTGATTAAGCCACTACACATCTGTCAGCTGGTATTGGTGTTCTTCTGCCCTTTGCTGGGAAGACATCAATTCATGGAGCTTTAACATATGCATTCATTTTTTCAGCAAACTCCAGAAAAAGAGTTCTTAGAGTAACCAGTATCCAGTTATTGCATTCCATTAATTGAACCACGTCGTTTGGTAGAGTACTAGAGTCATTGAATGGAGCAAAACAGAAAGAACTGTTGCCAAAGTTGCCTGCATTTATTGCACATTAAATCCTGAGACCAGCAACACAGCTCAAAGGACGAGCTGGTTTTATTCGTTCTACACTATAACAGGTCCCACCGTGATTTGAACTCAGATCGCTGGATTCACAGTCCAGAGTGCTTACCTATACACCAGGGAATCTCCAGATGCTGCCAAATGAAGAATGTGTGCACTGGAAATGTGAACAGTGTTACACAGACAACAGTTTTAACAGTCTGTGGTTTTACTGAGCAGTCCTGAACACTCTGATGCTTGACAGGGGTTTCAAGGCTTATTGCATTTCACAGAGAGATATTTCAACTACTAGCCCTTATGACTCTGTTTGGGGTGAAACACAAAAATAGGGAAGCACTTGAAAACGAGTGGGAAGGGTTATAAATTAGGAATTTGGGATTGTGTCTGGGATCGCACTTCATGCCCAAAATGTGTTTTTAGCATTATCTGAATGAGATCCGCAAGGATATTTACTTAAGAGTGTGTCTATCGTAAACCATTGTGCAACCTTTGCCTCATCTCTCTCCCTGTATTAGTTCTTTAAACACTTGCCATGAGTGTTGATTGCACAAAGTACTCTATGTCTCTGGAACAAGATGAGCTCGTTGACAATGCCACTGTGTGTGTCCCAGTTGGTGGAGTAACTGAGTCACTCATTGGGGCAAAAAAACCTACAACTAGCCAGCGGTAGGTTCCACCGAGATTTGAACTCGGATCACTGCATTCAAAGTCCAGAGTGCTCACCATTTTTTTTTTTCATCTTTTTATTATCAAAAATACACTTTACAAAAAGAAATTAGGTATATACAGAGAAAAGTAAACAAAACATTACATCCATAGTCCTTTCAACTAAATTAAACAACTTAAATCAAGATCTATTTCTCTAATGTAAATACATATATTTATAAATATAGGGGGATAACCATAACCACACATTGTAAACATGTCATATATCTATCTATCTATATATATCTATATATACCCATATATATATATATATCTATACATATATATACACACATATATATACACACACACATACATATACACACACACACACATATATATACACATATATACATATACATATATATACATATACATATATACATATATACACACACACACACACACACACACATATATATATATATATATATATATATATATATATATATATATATATATATATATATATACATATATATATATATACATATACATACACATATATATAAATACCCATACTTTTACACACATATACCTCTCTATATATATCCATACCTATATATATACATATTATACATACAAACATATATACAAACACACACACACATACATTATACACATATACATTCATATACACATACACATACCCATATATATATATATATATATATATATATATATATATATATATATATATATATATATATATATACACATACACACACATATACATATACATATATATATACATACATATATATATATACATACATACACACATATATATATACACACACATACATACATACAAATACACATACAATAATAGGTCAATAAAATTCACCCAAAATCAAAGTGCAGTCTACCCTCCCCATCTAACACACATAAATTATTTTTTACCCCCCATTTAATGAGAAACCCCTCATTATCAACCGAAAACAGAATACTCAAATAATGTGACACCATATTTTGAAAAATCAACACCCTCTTCATCTTTTTCCCTTCATACAATGCATAATTCCTGGCTATATACACAACATGACGAGCTACACTCAACAAGAAATTCACTAACCCCACATTTATTTTTGTATGTCCCTTCTCTAACCCAAAACACCACACCCAATCCCATGCCTCACCTTCCAAACCAGTCACCTTACACTTATTTCTTAATAAACTTTTTACCCAATTCCTGAATTTTTGTGTGACCGCACAGCACAACAACAAGTGATTAAAATCCTCATCCTCCATCCCGCAGACCGCACATGTTCTCACATATGTGTGCTTACTGATCTGGTGTAGGACAACAGAGACAAGCACTCTCCTGTGACGCAGTCTGAAATTTGAATTGGCTATCGCAGGGGGGAGCCATTTATCATGCATATTAGTCCAGATTGTAGAAGTGGGTCGGGTGGGGAACACATGAGACCATGAGGAGTTTGCTGTGGGCTGTTTGAATATTTTGTCAATTAGAACCTTGTACCAAAATTTTGACTGTAAATCTTTGAAATCCCTATTTTTGAGATCACAGGAGAGTGAAAAATCAATTCTGCCATCCCCCACCAGCTCACCATCTGCTTCCTGCAACTTCTCCCTCCATTCCAGTGGCATTCTCCGACAGATATCTGTACAGAAATGTAACACCTTGGCCCATCTGATGTTCACACCTGTCCTTCTTACTTTTTTAAGGACTTCCAGAGGGTTTAAGGCCCCTGTCTGGTCCAGAACATCCCCAATTTGGTGAAACACCCCATTTAAGGCACCCCGGCTAACCAGGAATCTCTCCCGGCCACCGAAACGCGGGTTACCAAAGATTGGTTGCTTAAGTACATCTGCTTTCGAAATCAATTTGCACTCTAGATGTGGCAAGACCTGAACCCACGCCTCAGCGGCCTCCTGGAAAAGTGGGTCCGCATCTGCCACAGGCCGTGCCAGCGCACTGCTGCATAAATTATACTCCCCACACGCACCCCTCCTCCTTATCTCTGCGTCCAAGTAGTCCTTCCAAATATAATCTGTCTTATCATATAGCCATTTTTTAAAAAGTTTCAGTCTTAAAGATACTAATTTGGTTTTCAAATCACAGAGATTCAAACCCCCTTTTGCGTATGGCCCAACTAGTGTCTTGTGAGCAATAGTGAAGGCCTTGCCTTTCCACAAGAAACCGCTGATAGCGCTGCACAGCCCGGACAGTACATCGCCCGGCAGGTGACAGACCTGCATGGCATAGACCAGCCCCGGCACTATTATGGAGTTTATAATGACCACTCTTCCCTTCAGCCCAAGACCTCTCATCTTCCACAGCCCAAGCCTGGACCTACACCACGCGAGCCTCTCCTCCCAGGTTTTGCGGACGCTGACCAGCGGCTGAGGACAAATATATATCCCAAGTAGCTTGACCTCAGTCTCACCCCTTTTAAAATTCAGACCCACATCCCCTAGAGCAGACCCGGGCCCACAAATAAGGCTGGATTTCTCCCTATTAACTCGGGCTCCCGCCGCCTGCTCATATGCTTCAAGGTGCTTTAGCACCTGTTGTAAACTCTCACCATCCTTAACCATAATGCTTATATCATCCGCATACTGAGCTATTTTAAACTCATTACCTTTGGGAGATGTTATCCCCTTGATAAGCAGATCGGTTATAATGGATTGTGCAAGAGGCTCTGCTACAATTGCATATAGCATAGCAGACAGCGGACATCCCTGCCTCACTGATCTCTCTAGGGGGAAAGGATCTGTTAAGAGGCCGTTACATTTCACGACACTAGTAGCCCGGCTGTACAACAACTTCACCCGTTCTCGAAAAATTGGGCCGAACCCAAAAACCCCCAGACATCCAAAGAGAAACTCATGACTGACCCTGTCAAATGCCTTCTCCAAATCAACACTGAGGTATATGCCCCCTGTCATCATTAGGTTTTCAAAAGACAACTTTGTTGACAGGATGCAGTCAGCAATATCCCTCCCAGGAATACTGTAAGTCTGGGTAGGCCCAATTATCGAGCCGATCACTCCTTTGAGCCTAAAACCCAGTACCTTAGTCAGGATCTTATAGTCAGTGTTGAGCAGGCTAATTGGTCTATAGTTTGCTAGGTCAGATTTTTCCCCTTTGTTTTTATACACTAGAGTGATCACTCCCCTCAGGAAGGACTCTGCGCACCTGCCCTCCTCCTGTATGGCCAAAAAAAGTCTGCAGAGGACAGGGGCCAGCAGGTGACTGAAATGCTGATAGAATTCAGCTGAGAGACCGTCCGAACCTGGGCTCCTTGATGTATTCAGGGCTAAGATTGCCTCTTTCACTTCTTCCAACTGGATGTTTTCATCACACAAAGCCGCATCCTCGTGACTGAGGGAGCAGCTAATTTTCCCAAGTACTTGATTTAACTTTATCTGTGATATCTTTTGCCTACTAAATAAATTGGAATAGAAATCTTGCACGGTTTGTAAAATATCCACTGAATCAGTATGTGTGTTACCCTCCGAGTCCTTTATTTCAGAAATATATGTTTTGGTCTGTTTCCTCTTTCCAAACCCAGAAAAAATGCAGTACAGCGCTCACCTTTCAACATATGCTGCGCTTTGCTGCGGATCATTGCACCCCTGCATTTTCTCTCATCCAGCTGTCTCAACTGCTCCCTCAGCACAAGATACGTCTCCAACGGATGTCCACACCCAGCCTCAACCAACTCAAGCTCCTTTTTCAGGCGGTCCCTCAGCTCATCCTCCTCTCTTTTCTCTCTTTGTCTTTTCTCTCTGCTCAATGCGATGCAGCGCTTCTTGATTTTTAACTTAGTGCGCTCCCACCACTCAATGATGTCAACCACAAACTCACTTTGATCACATAGAGCAGAGAGAAAAGACTCCATTTTTGCTCTAAAAAATCCATCCTCTAAGAGGCTTGAATTAAAGCACCACAAGCCCCCATTCCTCTGCACCCTGCCCTCCCCTAGAGCCACTCTCAGAGAGGCATGATCACTCCAAGTGCAAAACTCATATTTACAGTTATTTAAAACCGTAACCAAACCTGACGCTAGCAAGCACAAATCTATTCTAGATTGTTTCAGCCTGCCCAACACCACTTGCCTGCGCGAATACGCACGGGTACCGGGGTTCAGTACTCTCCATGCATCCATCAAGTCACACTTTTCCATCCATTCAAACACAGCCGACCTACTAGTGTCATTCTTAAATTTATTGTTGACACCCACATCTATCCTAGCCAGTGTCACATTCCAGTCCCCTATCACCACCGAGCGATCATCTGTCCATCTTTTACAGCGCCTGAAAAAAACCCTCCTCTCTCCTTCACTATTTGGCCCATATAAATTCACAATTCTATATCTCTGACTCTGTTCAATTACATCAATCACCAGTAGCCTTCCCTGATCATCCTTAGCAATTTGCACGACACTCTCAAACAATCCAGGTTTTACAAAGATTGCTACCCCTGCAGTTTTGTCTGGGGAGAGAGAATAAAACAGATCCCCTCTCCAAAAGCACTTTATGCTTTTTATTATCTCAGAGGTCCACCTGCATTCCTGGACGCACAGGATGTCACACAGCATTTTCCCGCAAAGCTGTTCAATTCTCTCAATGTTTTTAAGACCATTCAAATTTTGAGAGAGAAGCAGCATTCCCAGAAAAAAAACTAAAATCGGCCCTGTCATTTTTTGGCATATTTCTTACCTTTATTTCTATACCCTCCCTCAGTTCCACTTGGCTTACCCTGCTGTGCCCTCTTCCTGACCTGTTTTACCCATTGGACATCCATCTCTAAATCTGAGTCCACGCTAGTAGCCTGGGGAGCCAGCAGGGCTACATCAGAAGTGGGTATTCGAGTGGTGGACTCTATTTCATTTCGAGAGTGAGGCTCATTCGGCTCAGGCCGGGGTGAGCCTAGCCAGCCCCCTTCAGGGCGACTCGCCGCATCCCCGCTCCAGTCCGCCAGCACATGATCCATACTGGATCCTAGCTCATCGACACCCTCATTTCTTATGCCCTCTTCCACCAACAAGTCAGCACTCTGTGACACCACCTCATCTCCAAGCTCATTCTCACTCTCTGTCTCGCTACCCAGGGCTGGCTCCTGTGCAGGCCTGACATTACTCCTCTCATCATCAGAGATGGAGTCCCGGTTTACCACCCCTTCCCCTTCACCTGCATTATGGCAATTACATTGCTCCGCTGGGGCATGGCACGCAACACACCTGTGCGCCCAGGCATCACACTCACGTGCATAATGACCCTGTTTATTGCATTGCATGTGAAAGCATGTGAAATCTGGGCAATCTCTAACTATATGCCCAGGCTGTAAACACATCCTACACACCTTAACCTGATTATTATGAATAACTCTGAAGTATTCTGGCCCTGTGGCCGTCATAAATTTTGAGGAATATGGTAATGACTGCACAGTTTCATTAAATTTAACTTTTACATATCTTGTTCCGTCCGCCACGTCAGTCCCAGGCCACAACCGTCTTTTAATAGGAGAGATTGCTCTCACTCCCCACACATCCAGTTTTTCTAAAATGTCCTCATCCGCAATATAGGCAGGCAAATTCAAAAATGACACCACCAATTCATCGATAACTAAAGTTTTTACCATCACCACTGCTCTACCCACTTTAAATCCATCTAAGAGTCTTTTCTTTCCAGCTTCGCTCTTGACCGTCACCTCATATTTATTCGGCCCCGTCTCCCGCAATGCAACGATGCCTCCACACACATCACGCATTGCTCTCAGCAGTTCCATTGTCTTAACTTTCTTTTCTCCCACCACCTCAGCCAATACAGTCAAGTCCCTATCATACCGCATTTCTTTCCGTGTCTCTGTCGCTCCACCCGGCTCCGAACGCGTGCTTACCCGTTCTCCCTGTTGTCTCTCATCTGCCGCCAAACAGTCATTCTCCATTCTCCGTCCAGGCCGCTCCTTTGCAATCTCCATTCTTTTCTCAATCTGCTTGACACCCTTATTCAGCGACTTCCTCGTCTCCTCCGCCAGCTCCAGCTCATTCCCTCTCAACGCGCTTTCCCCATAGACGCCACTTTTCTCCGTTTCCATTCTTCTCCTTCCGCTCTTGATGGATGAAATGTGCAAACTCGTCATCAGCCTATCTCTTTATCAGTTCATTGCTACCCTTGCCATCAGTGATTGATGCGTGAAGTATGGGATGTCTCAGGCAAAAAAGAGCTTGTTGATTAAGCCACTACACATCTGTCAGCTGGTATTGGTGTTCTTCTGCCCTTTGCTGGGAAGACATCAATTCATGGAGCTTTACCAGATGCATTCATTTTTTCAGCAAACTCCAGAAAAAGAGTTCTTAGAGTAACCAGTATCCAATTATTGCATTACATTAATTGAACCCCGTCATTTGATAGAGTACTAGAGTCATTGAATGGAGCACAACAGAAAGAACTGTTGCCAAAGTTGCCTGCATTTATTGCACATCAAATCCTGAGACCAGCAACACAGCTCAAAGGACGAGCTGGTTTTATTCGTTCTACACTATAACAGGTCCCAACGTGATTTGAACTCAGATCGCTGGATTCACAGTCCAGAGTGCTTACCTATACACCAGGGAATCTCCAGATGCTGCCAAATGAAGAATGTGTGCACTGGAAATGTGAACAGTGTTACACAGACAACAGTTTTAACAGTCTGTGGTTTTACTGAGCAGTCCCGAACACTCAGATGCTTGACAGGGGTTTTAAGGCTTATTGCATTTCACAGGGAGATATTTCAACTACTAGACCTTATGACTCTGTTGGGGGTGAAACACAAAAATAGGGAAGCACTTGAAAACAAGGGGTAGGGTTATAAATTAGGAATTTGGGATTGTGTCTGGGATCGCACTTCATGCCCAAAATGTGTTTTTAACATTATCTGAATGAGATCCGCAAGGATATTTACTTAAGAGTGTGTCTATCGTAAACCATTGTGCAACCTTTGCCTCATCTCTCTCCCTGTATTAGTTCTTTAAACACTTGCCATGCGTGTTGATTGCACAAAGTACTCTATGTCTCTGGAACAAGATGAGCTCGTTGACAATACCACTGTGTGTCTCCCAGTTGGTGGAGTAACTGAGTCACTCATTGGGGCAAAAAAACCTACAACTAGCCAGCGGTAGGTTCCACCGAGATTTGACCTCGGATCACTGGCTTCAAAGTCCAGAGTGCTCACCATTACACCATGGAACCATTTCACTTTGTTAGGCTACTTTTGTTGAACAGTTTCTTCCAGACGATTTGATTCATTTCATTATTGCGTGCATATTGACAACTTGGAGATTGGGTGATCATGTAGCAAACTATAAAATTGTCAATACAAGGAAGTTTGGGTACATCTAAGCACTGTGTCACTCTCATCTCTGTATGTGATGTTCATTGCATCTATCCAGATGAACTGTAACTTGTATAACATCAAAGTCTATGAATTCATCCAGGTAAGCAGCATTGGAGAATAGGTGGTTCCCCACCTTTGACTAATGTGGGAGAATGTGTTTTCCAAGTGTCAGCTGTTGTCCATAAAAACCAACATTTGTCAGAAGTGGGATTCAAACCCACGCCTCCAGGAGAGACTGCGACCTGAACGCAGCGCCTTAGACCGCTCGGCCATCCTGACAACAGAAGGTGGGGTTGTTTGGTACTCCAAAGAAATCCGAAAAGACAGCGTTTAGCTTATGCGTAATTATTGTGAATCAAATGTGCAAACTCGTCATCAGCCTATATCTTTATCAGTTCATTGCTACCCTGGCCATCAGTGATTGATGCGTGAAGTATGGGATGTCTCAGGCAAAAAAGAGCTTGTTGATTAAGCCACTACACATCTATCAGCTGGTATTGGTGTTCTTCTGCCCTTTGCTGGGAAGACATCAATTCATGGAGCTTTAACATATGCATTCATTTTTTCAGCAAACTCCAGAAAAAGAGTTCTTAGAGTAACCAGTATCCAATTATTGCATTACATTAATTGAACCACGTCATTTGGTAGAGTACTAGAGTCATTGAATGGAGCACAACAGAAAGAACTGTTGCCAAAGTTGCCTGCATTTATTGCACATTAAATCCTGAGACCAGCAACACAGCTCAAAGGACGAGCTGGTTTTATTCGTCCTACACTATAACAGGTCCCACCGTAATTTGAACTCAGATCGCTGGATTCACAGTCCAGAGTGCTTACCTATACACCAGGGAATCTCCAGATGCTGCCAAATGAAGAATATGCGCACTGGAAATGTGAACAGTGTTACACAGACAACAGTTGTAACAGTCTGTGGTTTTACTGAGCAGTCCTGAACACTCTGATGCTTGACAGGGGTTTAAGGCTTATTGCATTTCACAGGGAGATATTTCAACTACTAGCCCTTATGACTCTGTTTGGGGTGAAACACAAAAATAGGGAAGCACTTGAAAACGAGGGGTAGGGTTATAAATTAGGAATTTGGGATTGTGTCTGGGATCGCACTTCATGCCCAAAATGTGTTTTTAGCATTATCTGAATGAGATCCGCAAGGATATTTACTTAAGAGTGTGTCTATCGTAAACCATTGTGCAACTTTTGCCTCATCTCTCTCCCTGTATTAGTTCTTTAAACACTTGCCATGAGTGTTGATTGCACAAAGTACTCTATGTCTCTGGAACAAGATGAGCTCGTTGACAATGCCACTGTGTGTCTCCCAGTTGGTGGAGTAACTGAGTCACTCATTGGGGCAAAAAAACCTACAACTAGCCAGCAGTAGGTTCCACCGAGATTTGAACTCCGATCACTGGATTCAAAGTCCAGAGTGCTCACCATTACACCATGGAACCATTTCACATTGTTAGGCTACTTTTGTTGAACAGTTTCTTCCAGACGATTTGATTCATTTCATTATTGTGTGCATATTGACAACTTGGAGATTGGGTGATCATGTAGCAAACTATAAAGTTGTCAATACAAGGAAGTTTGGGTACATCTAAGCACTGTGTCACTCTTACCTCTGTGTGTGATGTTCATTGCATCTATCCAGATGAACTGTAACTTGTATAACATCAAAGTCTATGAATTCATCCAGGTAAGCAGCATTGGAGAATAGGTGGTTCCCCACCTTTGACTAATGTGGGAGAATGTGTTTTCCAAGTGTCAGCTGTTGTCCCTAAAATCCAACATTTGTCAGAAGTGGGGTTCGAACCCTCGCCTCCAGGAGAGACTGCGATCTGAACGCAGCGCCTTAGACCGCTCGGCCATCCTGACAACAGAACAGGCTTGGTTTGGTACTCCAAAAAAAAATGCGCAAAGACAGCATTTAGATTAGGCGTAATTATTGTAAATCAAATGTGCAAACTCGTCATCAGCCTACCTCTTTATCGGTTTATTGCTACCCTGGCCATCAGTGATGGATGCGTGAAGTATGGTATGTCTCAGGCAAAAAAGAGCTTGTTGATTAAGCCACTACACACCTGTCAGCTGGTATTGGTGTTCTTCTGCCCTTTACTGGCAAGACATCAATTCATAGAGCTTTAACATATACATTCAGTTTTTCAGCAAACTCCAGAAAAGGTAACCAGTATCCAAATATTGCATTATATTAATTGAACCACGTCATTTGGTAGAGTACTAGAGTCAATGAATGGAGCATAAGAGAAAGAACTGTTGCCAAAGTTGCCTGCATTTATTGCACATTAAAACCTGAGAACAGCAAGCCAGCTTAAAGGTCCAGCTGGTTTTATTCATTCTACACTATAACAGGTCCCATTGTGATTTGAACTCAGATTGCTGGATTCATAGTCCAGAGTGCTTACCTATACACCAGGGAATCTCCAGATGCTGCCAAATGAAGCAAGTGTGCACTGGAAAAGTGAACAGTGTTACACAGACACTATTTTTAATATATTTCAAATACTAACCCTTATGACAAAAATAAGGAAGCACTTGAAAACTAAGGTAGGGTTATAAAAGAGGAATTGGGGATTGTGTCTGGGATCGCACTTCATGCCCAAACTTGAATGGAATGCCCAAAATGTGTTTTTAGCATTATGTGACAGAGATCAGCAAGGATACTTAGCTAAGAGTGTGTTTATTTTAAACCATCGTGCAGGCTTGGCCTCATTTCTGTGCCGGTTTCAGTTTTTTTAGACTTGTCATGAGTGTTTAGTGCACATAGTATTCTGTTTCTGGAACAAGATGAGCTCCATGACAATGCCACTGTGAGTCTCCCAGTTGGTGGAGTAACCGAGTCAATCATTGCATCGAGAAAAGCTACAAGCTGCCAACAGTAGGTCCCACCGAGATTTGAACTCGGATCGCTGGATTCAGAGTCCAGAGTGCTCACCATTACACCATGGAACCTTTCCACATTGCTAGCTTTATGTTGTTGAACAGGTTCTTCCACACAATTTGATTCATTTCATTATTGTCTCCAACTTGACAACTTGGAGATTTGGCTGATCATGTAGCAAACTAAAAAAATGTCAATACGAGGCGGTTTGGGTACATCTAAGCACTGTGTCACTTTTATCTCAGTGTGTGATGTTCATTGCATCTATCCAGATGCACTGTAACTTGTATAACATGAAAATCTATGGATTTGGCCAATAGAGTCAGTCTCAAATAGACTCTCATTAGTGATTATAGGGCATAGATGAAAGACTACCTTTGATACGTAAGTAGAGGGGTGCCAAAGCCATGCTCCTTGAGCTCCACAGCCCTGCTTGCTTGTCAGCTATCCGTGCTTTACCCACTGCTCCTGCACTTTCTGTCTGATTGAACACACCTTATCCAGGTAAGCAGTCTTGGAGAATAAGTGGTTCCCCATCTCTGACGAATGTGGAAGAATGGATCCAATGTGTTTTCCAAGTGTCAGCTGTGGTCCCTAAAATCCAACATTTGTCAGAAGTGGGATTCGAACCCACGCCCCCAGGAGAGACTGCGACCTAAACGCAGCGCCTTAGACCGCTCGGCCATCCTGACAACAGAAGGGGGGGTTGTTTGGTACTCCAAAGAAATCCGAAAAGACAGCGTTTAGATTATGCGTAATTATTGTGAATCAAATGTGCAAACTCGTCATCAGCCTATCTCTTTATCAGTTCATTGCTACCCTGGCCATCAGTGATTGATGCGTGAAGTATGGGATGTCTCAGGCAAAAAAGAGCTTGTTGATTAAGCCACTACACATCTATCAGCTGGTATTGGTGTTCTTTTGCCCTTTGCTGGGAAGACATCAATTCATGGAGCTTTAACATATGCATTCATTTTTTCAGCAAACTCCAGAAAAAGAGTTCTTAGAGTAACCAGTATCCAATTATCGCATTACATTAATTGAACCCCTTAATTTGATAGAGTACTAGAGTCATTGAATGGAGCACAACAGAAAGAACTGTTGCCAAAGTTGCCTGCATTTATTGCACATTAAATCCTGAGACCAGCAACACAGCTCAAAGGACGAGCTGGTTTTATTCGTCCTACACTATAACAGGTCCCACCGTAATTTGAACTCAGATTGCTGGATTCACAGTCCAGAGTGCTTACCTATACACCAGGGAATCTCCAGATGCTGCCAAATGAAGAATATGCACACTGGAAATGTGAACAGTGTTACACAGACAACAGTTGTAACAGTCTGTGGTTTTACTGAGCAGTCCTGAACACTCTGATGCTTGACAGGGGTTTCAAGGCTTATTGCATTTCACAGGGAGATATTTCAACTACTAGCCCTTATGACTCTGTTTGGGGTGAAACACAAAAATAGGGAAGCACTTGAAAACGAGGGGTAGGGTTATAAATTAGGAATTTGGGATTGTGTCTGGGATCGCACTTCATGCCCAAAATGTGTTTTTAGCATTATCTGAATGAGATAATATTTACTTAAGAGTGTGTCTATCGTAAACCATTGTGCAACCTTTGCCTCATCTCTCTCCCTGTATTAGTTCTTTAAACACTTGCCATGAGTGTTGATTGCACAAAGTACTCTATGTCTCTGGAACAAGATGAGCTCGTTGACAATGCCACTGTGTGTCTCCCAGTTGGTGGAGTAACTGAGTCACTCATTGGGGCAAAAAAACCTACAACTAGCCAGCGGTAGGTACCACCGAGATTTGAACTCAGATCCCTGGATTCAAAGTCCAGAGTGCTCCCCATTACACCATGGAACCATTTCACATTGTTAGGCTACTTTTGTTGAACAGTTTCTTCCAGACGATTTGATTAATTTCATTATTGTGTGCATATTGACAACTTGGAGATTGGGTGATCATGTAGCAAACTATAAAGTTGTCAATACAAGGAAGTTTGGGTACATCTAAGCACTGTGTCACTCTTACCTCTGTGTGTGATGTTCATTGCATCTATCCAGATGAACTGTAACTTGTATAACATCAAAGTCTATGAATTCATCCAGGTAAGCAGCATTGGAGAATAGATGGCTCCCCACCTTTGACTAATGTGGGAGAATGTGTTTTGCAAGTGTCAGCTGTTGTCCCTAAAATCCAACATTTGTCAGAAGTGGGATTCGAACCCACGCCTCCAGGAGAGACTGCGACCTGAACGCAGCGCCTTAGACCGCTCGTGACAACAGAAGGTGGGGTTGTTTGGTACTCCAAAGAAATCCGAAAAGACAGCGTTTAGATTATGCGTAATTATTGTGAATCAAATGTGCAAACTCGTCATCAGCCTATCTCTTTATCAGTTCATTGCTACCCTGGCCATCAGTGATTGATGCGTGAAGTATGGGATGTCTCAGGCAAAAAAGAGCTTGTTGATTAAGCCACTACACATCTATCAGCTGGTATTGGTGTTCTTTTGCCCTTTGCTGGGAAGACATCAATTCATGGAGCTTTAACATATGCATTAATTTTTTCAGCAAACTCCAGAAAAAGAGTTCTTAGAGAAACCAGTATCCAATTATTGCATTACATTAATTGAACCACGTCATTTGGTAGAGTACTAGAGTCATTGAATGGAGCACAAAAGAAACAACTGTTGCCAAAGTTGCCTGCATTTATTGCACATTAAATCCTGAGACCAGCAACACAACTCAAAGGACGAGCTGGTTTTATTCGTTCTACACTATAACAGGTCCCACCGTAATTTGAACTCAGATCGCTGGATTCACAGTCCAGAGTGCTTACCTATACACCAGGGAATCTCCAGATGCTGCCAAATGAAGAATGTGTGCACTGGAAATGTGAACAGTGTTACACAGACAACAGTTTTAACAGTCTGTGGTGTTACTGAGTACTAGAGTCATTGAATGGAGCACAACAGAAAGAACTGTTGTCAAAGTTGCCTGCATTTATTGCACATTAAATCCTGAGACCAGCAACACAACTCAAAGGACGAGCTGGTTTTATTCGTTCTACACTATAACAGGTCCCACCGTGATTTGAACTCAGATCGCTGGATTCACAGTCCAGAGTGCTTACCTATACACCAGGGAATCTCCAGATGCTGCCAAATGAAGAATGTGTGCACTGGAAATGTGAACAGTGTTACACAGACAACAGTTTTAACAGTCTGTGGTTTTACTGAGCAGTCCTGAACACTGAAGATTTATTGTTATTGACTCGCGCCCCTGTGGCATGCTCATATGCAGTTAGGTGACCGAGCACCCGTTGCAAGCTGTTCCTATCTTTAACCATTATGTTAATATCATCTGCATATTGTGCAATTCTAAAGTCTGAGCCAGTCGGTGATTGTATTCCATTTATTTTTGTATCGCTTAAGATTAATTTCGCTAGGGGCTCGGCCACCATTGCATAAAGCATAGCCGACAGGGGGCACCCCTGCCTAACCGACCTCTCCAAAGGGAAGGGATCAGTCAGGAAGCCATTACATTTGACAACACTAGTAGCTCGGCCATACAACAGCTCCACCCATGCTCGAAAAGTTGGGCCGAACCCAAAAACCCCCAGACACTCAAAGAGGAACTCGTGACTCACCCTGTCAAACGCCTTCTCTAGGTCCACACTCAAGTAGATGCCACCTGTGGCCATTAGCTGTTGAAATGAGAATCTGGTTGACAGGATACAATCAGCAATATCCCTCCCCGGAATGCTATAAGTCTGGGTAGGCCCAACTATCGACCCAATCACTCTTTTGAGTCTGGACGCCAGCACCTTAGCCAGGATCTTGTAGTCAGTATTGAGCAAACTAATGGGCCTATAATTCCCCAAGTCGGTCCTGGCTCCCTTATTCTTGTAAACCAGAGTGATCACGCCTCTCACGAAAGACTCCGCACATCTGTTCTCCGTTTGCATGGCAGAGAACAACCTACAGAGGACCGGAGATAGCAAATCCTTATAGGACTGATAGAACTCTGCCGAGAGGCCGTCCAGACCCGGGCTTCTAGCTCTATGCATTTCAGCAATGGCTGCACTGATTTCCTCCGGGTGGAGGTCGCCATCACACATAGCCGCGTCCTCAGGACCGAGAGAGCAGCCGACATTACCAAGTATTTTATCTCTTTGTGCTTTTCCTATATTTTGTTTACTGAAAAGATTAGAGTAAAAATCCTGTATAGTTTGTAATATATCTACTAAATCGGTGTGTGTATTGCCTTCAGAATCCTGTATTTCTGTTATGTATGTTTTGGTCTGCCTTCTCTTTTCTAAGCCCAAAAAGTATGCTGTACAGCGCTCTCCCTCCACTACATGTTGTATTTTGCTGCGGATCACTGCCCCTTTACATTTTTCCTCATCTAGGCGTGCTAGTTGCTCTCTCAGTCCAAGATAGCCATCCAGGGGATGGCCATGCCCAGCTTCAACAAGCTCAATTTCCCTTTTCAGACGGTGTCTCAACTCAGCCTCCTTAGCTCTTTCCCTTAGCCTTTTCTCTCTGCTCAGTGCAATGCAGCGCCTCCTAATTTTAAACTTGGCGTGCTCCCACCACTCAATGATATCTACTACAAATTCACTTTCTTCACACAGAGCAGAGAGAAAAGACTTCATTTTATCTTTAAAAAATGAATCCTCCAGGAGGGATTCAAAGTCCAGAGTGCTCACCATTACACCATGGAACCATTTCACACTGTTAGGCTACTTTTGTTGAACAGTTTCTTCCAGACAATTTGATTCATTTCATTATTGTGTGCATATTGACAACTTGGAGATTGGGTGATCATGTAGCAAACTATAAAATTGTCAATACAAGGAAGTTTGGGTACATCTAAGCACTGTGTCACTCTTATCTCTGTGTGTGATGTTCATTGCATCTATCCAGATGAACTGTAACTTGTATAACATCAAAGTCTATGAATTCATCCAGGTAAGCAGCATTGGAGAATAGGTGGTTCCCCACCTTTGACTAATGTGGGAGAATGTGTTTTCCAAGTGTCAGCTGTTGTCCCTAAAATCCAACATTTGTCAGAAGTGGGATTCGAACCCACGCCTCCAGGAGAGACTTCGACCTGAACGCAGCGCCTTAGACAGCTCGGCCATCCTGACAACAGAAGGGGGGGGTTGTTTGGTACTCCAAAGAAATCCGAAAAGACAGCGTTTAGATTATGCGTAATTATTGTGAATCAAATGTGCAAACTCGTCATCAGCCTATCTCTTTATCAGTTCATGCTACCCTGGCCATCAGTGATTGAAGCGTGAAGTATGGGATGTCTCAGGCAAAAAAGAGCTTGTTGATTAAGCCACTACACATCTGTCAGCTGGTATTGGTGTTCTTCTGCCCTTTGCTGGGAAGACATCAATTCATGGAGATTTAACATATGCATTCATTTTTTCAGCAAACTCCAGAAAAAGAGTTCTTAGAGTAACCAGTATCCAATTATTGCATTACATTAATTGAACCACGTCATTTGGTACACACACAACAGAAAGAACTGTTGCCAAAGTTGCCTGCATTTATTGCACATTAAATCCTGAGACCAGCAACACAGCTCAAAGGACAGGCTGGTTTTATTCGTTCTACACTATAACAGGTCCCACCGTGATTTGAACTCAGATCGCTGGATTCACAGTCCAGAGTGCTTACCTATACACCAGGGAATCTCCAGATGCTGCCAAATGAAGAATGTGTGCACTGGAAATGTCAACAGTGTTACACAGACAACAGTTTTAACAGTCTGTCGTTTTACTGAGCAGTCCTGAAAACTCTGATGCTTGACAGGGGTTTCAAGGCTTATTGCATTTCACAGGGAGATATTTCAACTACTAGACCTTATGACTCTGTTTGGGGTGAAACACAAAAATAAGGAAGCACTTGAAAACGAGGGGTAAGGTTATAAATTAGGAATTTGGGATTGTGTCTGGGATCGCACTTCATGCCCAAAATGTGTTTTTAGCATTATCTGAATGAGATCCGCAAGGATATTTACTTAAAAGTGTGTCTATCGGAAACCATTGTGCAACCTTTGCCTCATCTCTCTCCCTGTATTAGTTCTTTAAACACTTGCCATGAGTGTTGATTGCACAAAGTGCTCTATGTCTCTGGAACAAGATGAGCTCGTTGACAATGCCACTGTGTGTCTCCCAGTTGGTGGAGTAACTGAGTCACTCATTGGGGCAAAAAAACCTACAACTAGCCAGCGGTAGGTTCCACCGAGATTTGAACTCGGATCACTGGATTCAAAGTCCAGAGTGCTCACCATTACACCGTGGAACCATTTCACATTGTTAGGCTACTTTTGTTGAACAGTTTCTTCCAGACGATTTGATTCATTTCATTTTTGTGTGCATATTGACAACTTGGAGATTGGGTGATCATGTAGCAAACTATAAAATTGTCAATACAAGGAAGTTTGGGTACATCTAAGCACTGTGTCACTCTTATCTCTGTGTGTGATGTTCATTGCATCTATCCAGATGAACTGTAACTTGTATAACATCAAAGTCTATGAATTCATCCAGGTAAGCAGCATTGGAGAATAGGTGGTTCCCCACCTTTGACTAATGTGGGAGAATGTGTTTTCCAAGTGTCAGCTGTTGTCCCTAAAATCCAACATTTGTCAGAAGTGGGATTCGAACCCACGCCTCCAGGAGAGACTGCGACCTGAACGCAGCGCCTTAGACCGCTCGGCCATCCTGACAACAGAAGGGGGGGGGGTGGTTGTTTGGTACTCCAAAGAAATCCGAAAAGACAGCGTTTAGATTATGCGTAATTATTGTGAATCAAATGTGCAAACTCGTCATCAGCCTATCTCTTTATCAGTTCATTGCTACCCTGGCCATCAGTGATTGATGCGTGAAGTATGGGATGTCTCAGGCAAAAAAGAGCTTGTTGATTAAGCCACTACACATCTATCAGCTGGTATTGGTGTTCTTTTGCCCTTTGCTGGGAAGACATCAATTCATGGAGCTTTAACATATGCATTCATTTTTTCAGCAAACTCCAGAAAAAGAGTTCTTAGAGTAACCAGTATCCAATTATCGCATTACATTAATTGAACCCCTTAATTTGATAGAGTACTAGAGTCATTGAATGGAGCACAACAGAAAGAACTGTTGCCAAAGTTGCCTGCATTTATTGCACATTAAATCCTGAGACCAGCAACACAGCTCAAAGGACAGGCTGGTTTTATTCGTTCTACACTATAACAGGTCCCACCGTGATTTCAATTCAATTCAATTCAATTCAATTCAACTTTATTTATATAGCGCCAATTCACAACAAAGTCATCTCAGGGCACTTTACAGAATAAAGTCAAGATTATAAAGATATATAAAGAGAACCCAACAATTCCCCCTGGAGCAAGCCATAGGCAACAGTGGAGAGGAAAAACTCCCTTTAACGGAAGAAACCTCCAGCAGAACCAGGCTCAGGGTGGACGGCCATCTGCCTCGACCGGTTGGGGTGAGTGGAAAGGGGAGAGAGAAAAGAACAGAGCAACAAAAAGCATTAACAAAACATCGGGCAGATTGGTAGGACCAGTAGCTTCACGCTGGAAGACACACAGCTTCAAAGCCGGGGGACACCTGCAGAAAGGGACAGAGAGAAGGGGACAGAGGAGGACAAAGACAACTACGGGAGAGAACACACAGAGTTAATGACATACAGTGGTGACAATTGCGGGATAAGAGGAGAGGAGAGAGGTCAAGAGGAGGAAAGGAGCTCAGTGCATTGGGGGGTGGGTCCCCCAGCAGTCTAAGCCTATGGCAGCATAACTATAACTAACTATATGCTTTATTAAAAAGGAAGGTTTTAAGCCTAGACTTAAACGTAGAGAGGGTGTCTGTTTCCCCAATGTGAACTGGGAGCTGGTTCCACAAGAGAGGAGCTTGATAGCTAAAGGCTCTACCTCCCATTCTACTTTTGGAAACTCTGGGAACCACAAGTAGGCCTGCATTCTGAGAGCGAAGTGGTCTACTGGGATGATGTGGTGCTATGAGGTCTTCTATATATGATGGAGCCTGACCATTCAGAGCTTTATATGTAAGAAGCAGGGTTTTAAATTCTATTCTACATTTAATTGGAAGCCAATGGAGAGAAGCTAGTGAAGGTGAAATATGATCTCTCTTGCTAGTTCCAGTCAGCACTCTTGCTGCAGCATTTTGGATTAATTGCAGGCTCTTTAGGGAGTTACTGGGGCATCCTGAAAGTAGGGAATTACAGTAGTCCAACCTAGAGGTAACAAATGCATGGACCAGTTTTTCGGCATCACTTTGAAACAGGATGCTCCTAATTTTGGCAATGTTCCGTAGGTGGAAGAAGGCTGTTCTAGAGATTTGTTTTATATGTGAGTTAAAGGACAGATCCTGATCAAACATAACTCCAAGGTTCCTTGCAGTAGTACTGGAGGCCAGACTTATGCCATCTAGTGTAACAATATGGTTGGACATCATATCTCTGAGATTTTTGGGCCCAAATACTATGACTTCAGTTTTGTCTGAGTTTAAAAGTAAAAAATTGTGGGACATCCAGGCCTTTATGTCTTGTAGGCATGCTTGAAGCTTTATTACCTGATTATTTTCATCTGGTTCCATAGATAAATATAGCTGGGTATCATCAGCATAACAGTGGAAATTTATGGAGTGTTTTCTAATAATGTTGCCTAAAGGAGACACATATAAAGTAAAAAGTATTGGTCCTAACACAGAGCCTTGTGGAACTCCATAGCTAACCTTTGTGTGCATGGAGGATTCATCATTAACATGAACAAATTGAAATCTATCAGATAGATAAGATTTAAACCAACCTAGTGCAGTTCCTGTAATTCCAATTTCATGTTCCAGTCTCTGTAATAAAATGTTATGATCAATGGTATCAAATGCAGCACTAAGATCTAACAGAACAAGTATAGAGATGAGTCCAGTATCTGAGGCCATGAGAAGATCGTTGGTGACTTTTACCAGTGCTGTTTCTGTACTATGATGAACTCTAAATCCTGACTGAAAGTCTTCATACAAATTATTCCTATGAAGGTGATCACATAATTGTTTTGCGACTACTTTTTCAATTATTTTAGAAATAAAGGGGAGATTAGATATTGGTCTGTAATTGGCTAAAACACCTGGGTCAAGACAGGGTTTTTTTAAGTAATGGTTTAATTACAGCTACCTTATAGGCCTGTGGTACATAGCCTGTTTCTAAAGATAGATTTATGATATCTAATATGAATGCATCTATTAAGGGTAAAACTTCCTTGAGCAGCTTAGTTGGAATAGGGTCTAGCAGACAGGTTGTTGGTTTAGATGAGTTAATAATTGAAGTTAGCTCAGAGAGATCTATGGGTAAAAAGCAGTCTAACAGGGATTGGGGCCTTATCGATGACTCTAGCACTGCTGTACATGAAGATCTATCTGTAATTTTTGGGGGGAGGATCTGGTGAATTCGTTCTCTAATAGCTACAATTTTATTCATAAAGAAGGTCATGAAGTCATTGCTGCTCAAAGTTAAGGGAAAACTAGGCTCAACAGAACTATGGCTCTTAGTCAGCCTGGCTACAGTGCTGAACAGAAACCGGGGGTTGTTCTTGTTTTCTTCTATTAATGATGAATAATATGCTGTTCTGGCATCACTGAGAGCTTTTTTGTACATTTTTAAACTATTTTTCCAGGCTAAATGAGATTCTTCTAACTTTCTGGAACGCCACTTCCTTTCTAACTTTCATGTTTCCTGTTTTAAGTTGCGTGTTTGTGAACTATACCATGGAGATCGCCTCTGCTGGTTTACTGCCTTCTTTTTTAGAGGGGCAACACTATCGAGTATTGTACGTAGTGAGGCTGCAGAATTGTCAACAAGATAATCTACTTGTGCAGGAGTAACATTAAGGAGACTACTTTCCATTGTATTAACATATGGTGAAGCAAATGATGAAGAAATAATTTCTTTAAATTTGTTGACAGCTTTTTCACTTAAGCATCTGCTATAGTGGAATTTTTCAGTTTTATAACTGCTATATAGTCTGTTATTGTAAATTCAAATGTTATTAAAAAATGGTAAGACAGAAGAGAGTTGTGAGGAAATATGGTTAAATTATCCGCTTCAATTCCATACGTAAGGACAAGGTCTAACGTGTGACTAAAACAGTAAGTGGGTTTATTTACATTTTGGGAAAAACCAATTGAATCTAATAATGAATTAAACGCAGTGCTCAGGCAGTTACTGTCAGCATCTACATGAATGTTAAAGTCACCCACTATAATGACTTTATCTGTACTAAGCACTAAATCAGATAGAAAATCAGAAAATTCAATCAAAAACTCTGAATAAGGGACTGGAGGACGGTACACGATAACAAATAATAGTGGGTGTGAAAGGCTAAGAGTAAGGCTTTCAAATGAGTTATAACTATGTTTAGGTCTAGGGTTTATTGATGAGCTAGAATGGAAGATTGCTGCAACTCCTCCACCTCGGCCTGTGCTTCTAGGAACATGATAATTAATATGACTTGGGGGTGTTGACTCATTTAAACTGACATATTCTTCCTGCTGCAACCAAGTTTCAGTGAGACAAAATAAATCGAATTGATGATCACTTATTAAGTCATTTACTAACAGAGATTTAGAAGAGAGAGATCTGATATTTAATAATCCACATTTAATAGTTTTGGGGTTTTGTTCTGTAAGAGGAGTAGTCTTAACTTTTATTAGGTTATTATGATTAACTCCTCTTGTTGATTTGAACTCAGATCGCTGGATTCACAGTCCAGAGTGCTTACCTATACACCAAGGAATCTTCAGATGCTGCCAAATGAAGAATGTGTGCACTGGAAATGTGAACAGTGTTACACAGACAACAGTTTTAACAGTCTGTGGTTTTACTGAGCAGTCCTGAACACTCTGATGCTTGACAGGGGTTTCAAGGCTTATTGCATTTCACAAGGAGATATTTCAACTACTAGACCTTATGACTCTGTTTGGTGTGAAACACAAAAATAGGGAAGCACTTGAAAACGAGGGGTAGGGTTATAAATTAGGAATTTGGGATTGTGTCTGGGATCGCACTTCATGCCCAAAATGTGTTTTTAGCATTATCTGAATGAGATCCGCAAGGATATTTACTTAAGAGTGTGTCTATCGTAAACCATTGTGCAACCTTTGCCTCATCTCTCTCCCTGTATTAGTTCTTTAAACACTTGCCATGAGTGTTGATTGCACAAAGTACTCTATGTCTCTGGAACAAGATGAGCTCGTTGACAATGCCACTGTGTGTCTCCCAGTTGGTGGAGTAACTGAGTCACTCATTGGGGCAAAAAAACCTAAAACTAGCCAGCGGTACGTTCCACCGAGATTTGAACACGGATCACTGGATTCAAAGTCCAGAGTGCTCACCATTACACCATGGAACCATTTCACACTGTTAGGCTACTTTTGTTGAACAGTTTCTTCCAGACAATTTGATTCATTTCATTATTGTGTGCATATTGACAACTTGGAGATTGGGTGATCATGTAGCAAACTATAAAATTGTCAATACAAGGAAGTTTGGGTACATCTAAGCACTGTGTCACTCTTATCTCTGTGTGTGATGTTCATTGCATCTATCCAGATGAACTGTAACTTGTATAACATCAAAGTCTATGAATTCATCCAGGTAAGCAGCATTGGAGAACAGGTGGTTCCCCACCTTTGACTAATGTGGGAGAATGTGTTTTCCAAGTGTCAGCTGTTGTCCCTAAAATCCAACATTTGTCAGAAGTGGGATTCGAACCCACGCCTCCAGGAGAGATTTCGATCTGAACGCAGCGCCTTAGACAGCTCGGCCATCCTGACAACAGAAGGGGGAGGTTGTTTGGTACTCCAAAGAAATCCGAAAAGACAGCGTTTAGATTATGCGTAATTATTGTGAATCAAATGTGCAAACTCGTCATCAGCCTATCTCTTTATCAGTTCATGCTACCCTGGCCATCAGTGATTGATGCGTGAAGTATGGGATGTCTCAGGCAAAAAAGAGCTTGTTGATTAAGCCACTACACATCTGTCAGCTGGTATTGGTGTTCTTCTGCCCTTTGCTGGGAAGACATCAATTCATGGAGATTTAACATATGCATTCATTTTTTCAGCAAACTCCAGAAAAAGAGTTCTTAGAGTAACCAGTATCCAATTATTGCATTACATTAATTGAACCACGTCATTTGGTACACACACAACAGAAAGAACTGTTGCCAAAGTTGCCTGCATTTATTGCACATTAAATCCTGAGACCAGCAACACAGCTCAAAGGACGAGCTGGTTTTATTCGTTCTACACTATAACAGGTCCCACCGTGATTTGAACTCAGATCGCTGGATTCACAGTCCAGAGTGCTTACCTATACACCAGGGAATCTCCAGATGCTGCCAAATGAAGAATGTGTGCACTGGAAATGTGAACAGTGTTACACAGACAACAGTTTTAACATTCTGTGGTTTTACTGAGCAGTCCTGAACACTCAGATGCTTGACTGGGGTTTCAAGGCTTATTGCATTTCACAGGGAGATATTTCAACTACTAGACCTTATGAATCTGTTTGGTGTGAAACACAAAAATAGGGAAGCACTTGAAAACGAGGGGTAGGGTTATAAATTAGGAATTTGGGATTGTGTCTGGGATCGCACTTCATGCCCAAAATGTGTTTTTAGCATTATCTGAATGAGATCCGCAAGGATATTTACTTAAGAGTGTGTCTATCGTAAACCATTGTGCAACCTTTGCCTCATCTCTCTCCCTGTATTAGTTCTTTAAACACTTGCCATGAGTGTTGATTGCACAAAGTACTCTATGTCTCTGGAACAAGATGAGCTCGTTGACAATGCCACTGTGTGTCTCCCAGTTGGTGGAGTAACTGAGTCACTCATTGGGGTAAAAAAACCTACAACTAGCCAGCGGTAGGTTCTACCGAGATTTGAACTCAGATCACTGGATTCAAAGTCCAGAGTACTCCCCATTACAACATGGAACCATTTCACATTGTTAGGCTACTTTTGTTGAACAGTTTCTTCCAGACGATTTGATTCATTTCATTATTGTGTGCATATTGACAACTTGGAGATTGGGTGATCATGTAGCAAACTATAAAGTTGTCAATACAAGGAAGTTTGGGTACATCTAAGCACTGTGTCACTCTTACCTCTGTGTGTGATGTTCATTGCATCTATCCAGATGAACTGTAACTTGTATAACATCAAAGTCTATGAATTCATCCAGGTAAGCAGCATTGGAGAATAGGTGGTTCCCCACCTTTGACTAATGTGGGAGAATGTGTTTTCCAAGTGTCAGCTGTTGTCCCTAAAATCCAACATTTGTCAGAAGTGGGATTTGAACTCACGCCTCCAGGAGAGACTGCGACCTGAACGCAGCGCCTTAGACCGCTCGGCCATCCTGACAACAGAAGGGGGGGGTTGTTTGGTACTCCAAAGAAATCCGAAAAGACAGCGTTTAGATTATGCGTAATTATTGTGAATCAAATGTGCAAACTCGTCATCAGCCTATCTCTTTATCAGTTCATTGCGACCCTGGCCATCAGTGATTGATGCGTGAAGTATGGGATGTCTCAGGCAAAAAAGAGCTTGTTGAGTAAGCCACTACACATCTGTCAGCTGGTATTGGTGTTCTTCTGCCCTTTGCTGGGAAGACATCAATTCATGGAGCTTTAACATATGCATTCATTTTTTCAGCAAACTCCAGAAAAAGAGTTCTTAGAGTAACCAGTATCAAATTATTGCATTACATTAATTGAACCACGTAATTTGATAGAGTACTAGAGTCATTGAATGGAGCACAACAGAAAGAACTGTTGCCAAAGTTGCCTGCATTTATTGGACATTAAATCCTGAGACCAGCATCACAGCTCAAAGGACGAGCTGGTTTTATTCGTTCTACACTATAACAGGTCCCACCGTGATTTGAACTCAGATCGCTGGATTCACAGTCCAGAGTGCTTACCTATACACCAGGGAATCTCCAGATGCTGCCAAATGAAGAATGTGTGCACTGGAAATGTGAACAGTGTTACACAGACAACAGTTTTAACAGTCTGTGGTTTTACTGAGCAGTCCTGAACACTCAGATGCTTGACTGGGGTTTCAAGGCTTATTGCATTTCACAGGGAGATATTTCAAATACTAGACCTTATGAATCTGTTTGGTGTGAAACACAAAAATAGGGAAGCACTTGAAAACGAGGGGTAGGGTTATAAATTAGGAATTTGGGATTGTGTCTGGGGTCGCACTTCATGCCCAAAATGTGTTTTTAGCATTATCTGAATGAGATCCGCAAGGATATTTACTTAAGAGTGTGTCTATCGTAAACCATTGTGCAACCTTTGCCTCATCTCTCTCCCTCATCTCTCTCCCTGTATTAGTTCTTTAAACACTTGCCATGAGTGTTGATTGCACAAAGTACTCTATGTCTCTGGAACAAGATGAGCTCGTTGACAATGCCACTGTGTGTCTCCCAGTTGGTGGAGTAACTGAGTCACTCATTGGGGCAAAAAAACCTACAACTAGCCAGCGGTAGATTCCACCGAGATTTGAACTCAGATCTCTGGATTCAAAGTCCAGAGTGCTCACCATTACACCATGGAACCATTTCACATTGTTAGGCTACTTTTGTTGAGCAGTTTCTTCCAGACGATTTGATTCATTTCATTATTGTGTGCATATTGACAACTTGGAGATTGGGTGATCATGTAGCAAACTATAAAATTGTCAATACAAGGAAGTTTGGGTACATCTAAGCACTGTGTCACTCTTATCTCTGTGTGTGATGTTCATTGCATCTATCCAGATGAACTGTAACTTGTATAACATCAAAGTCTATGAATTCATCCAGGTAAGCAGCATTGGAGAATAGGTGGTTCCCCACCTTTGACTAATGTGGGAGAATGTGTTTTCCAAGTGTCAGCTGTTGTCCCTAAAATCAAACATTTGTCAGAAGTGGGATTCGAACCCACGCCTCCAGGAGAGACTGTGACCTGAACGCAGCGCCTTAGACCGCTCGGCCATCCTGACAACAGAAGGGGGGGTTGTTTGGTACTCCAAAGAAATCCGAAAAGACAGCGTTTAGATTATGCGTAATTATTGTGAATCAAATGTGCAAACTCGTCATCAGCCTATCTCTTTATCAGTTCATTGCTACCCTGGCCATCAGTGATTGATGCGTGGAGAATGGGATGTCTCAGGCAAAAAAGAGCTTGTTGATTAAGCCACTACACATCTATCAGCTGGTATTGGTGTTCTTCTGCCCTTTGCTGGGAAGACATCAATTCATGGAGCTTTAACATATGCATTCATTTTTTCAGCAAACTCCAGAAAAAGAGTTCTTAGAGTAACCAGTATCCAATTATTGCATTCCATTAATTGAACCCCTTAATTTGATAGAGTACTAGAGTCATTGAATGGAGCACAACAGAAAGAACTGTTGCCAAAGTTGCCTGCATTTATTGCACATTAAATCCTGAGACCAGCAACACAGCTCAAAGGACGAGCTGGTTATATTCGTCCTACACTATAACAGGTCCCACCGTAATTTGAACTCAGATCGCTGGATTCACAGTCCAGAGTGCTTACCTATACACCAGGGAATCTCCAGATGCTGCCAAATGAAGAATATGCGCACTGGAAATGTGAAGTGTTACACAGACAACAGTTTTAACAGTCTGTGGTTTTACTAAGCAGTCCTGAACAGTCTGATGCTTGACAGGGGTTTCAAGGCTTATTGCATTTCACAGGGAGATATTTCAACTACTAGACCTTATGACTCTGTTTGGGGTGAAACACAAAAATAGGGAAGCACTTGAAAACGAGGGGTAGGGTTATAAATTAGGAATTTGGGATTGTGTCTGGGATCGCACTTCATGCCCAAAATGTGTTTATAGCATTATCTGAATGAGATCCGCAAGGATATTTACTTAAGAGTGTGTCTATCGTAAACCATTGTGCAACCTTTGCCTCATCTCTCTCCCTGTATTAGTTCTTTAAACACTTGCCATGAGTGTTGATTGCACAAAGTACTCTATGTCTCTGGAACAAGATGAGCTCGTTGACAATGCCACTGTGTGTCTCCCAGTTGGTGGAGTAACTGAGTCACTCATTGGGGCAAAAAAACCTACAACTAGCCAGCGGTAGGTTCCACCGAGATTTGAACTCAGATCACTGGATTCAAAGTCCAGAGTGCTCCCCATTACAACATGGAACCATTTCACATTGTTAGGCTACTTTTGTTGAACAGTTTCTTCCAGACGATTTGATTCATTTCATTATTGTGTGCATATTGACAACTTGGAGATTGGGTGATCATGTAGCAAACTATAAAGTTGTCAATACAAGGAAGTTTGGGTACATCTAAGCACTGTGTCACTCTTACCTCTGTGTGTGATGTTCATTGCATCTATCCAGATGAACTGTAACTTGTATAACATCAAAGTCTATGAATTCATCCAGGTAAGCAGCATTGGAGAATAGGTGGTTCCCCACCTTTGACTAATGTGGGAGAATGTGTTTTCCAAGTGTCAGCTGTTGTCCCTAAAATCCAACATTTGTCAGAAGTGGGATTCGAACCCACGCCTCCAGGAGAGACTGCGACCTGAACGCAGCGCCTTAGACCGCTCGGCCATCCTGACAACAGAAGGGGGGGGTTGTTTGGTACTCCAAAGAAATCCGAAAAGACAGCGTTTAGATTATGCGTAATTATTGTGAATCAAATGTGCAAACTCGTCATCAGCCTATCTCTTTATCAGTTCATTGCGACCCTGGCCATCAGTGATTGATGCGTGAAGTATGGGATGTCTCAGGCAAAAAAGAGCTTGTTGAGTAAGCCACTACACATCTGTCAGCTGGTATTGGTGTTCTTCTGCCCTTTGCTGGGAAGACATCAATTCATGGAGCTTTAACATATGCATTCATTTTTTCAGCAAACTCCAGAAAAAGAGTTCTTAGAGTAACCAGTATCCAATTATTGCATTACATTAATTGAACCACGTCATTTGGTAGAGTACTAGAGTCATTGAATGGAGCACAACAGAAAGAACTGTTGCCAAAGTTGCCTGCATTTATTGCACATTAAATCCTGAGACCAGCAACACAGCTCAAAGGACGAGCTGGTTTTATTCGTCCTACACTATAACAGGTCCCACCGTGATTTGAACTCAGATCGCTGGATTCACAGTCCAGAGTGCTTACCTATACACCAGGGAATCTCCAGATGCTGTCAAATGAAGAATATGTGCACTGGAAATGTGAGCAGTGTTACACAGACAACAGTTGTAACAGTCTGTGGTTTTACTGAGCAGTCCTGAACACTGTGATGCTTGACAGGGGTTTCAAGGCTTATTGCATTTCACAGGGAGATATTTCAACTATTAGCCCTTATGACTCTGTTTGGGGTGAAACACAAAAATAGGGAAGCACTTGAAAACGAGGGGTAGGGTTATAAATTAGGAATTTGGGATTGTGTCTGGGATTGCACTTCATGCCCAAAATGTGTTTTTAGCATTATCTGAATGAGAACCGCAACGATATTTACTTAAGAGTGTGTCTATCGTAAACCATTGTGCAACCTTTGCCTCATCTCTCTCCCTGTATTAGTTCTTTAAACACTTGCCATGAGTGTTGATTGCACAAAGTACTCTATGTCTCTGGAACAAGATGAGCTCGTTGACAATGCCACTCTGTGTGTCCCAGTTGGTGGAGTAACTGAGTCACTCATTGGGGCAAAAAAACCTACAACTAGCCAGCGGTAGATTCCACCGAGATTTGAACTCGTATCACTGGACTCAAAGTCCAGAGTGCTCACCATTACACCATGGAACCATTTCACATTGTTAGGCTACTTTTGTTGAACAGTTTCTTCCAGACGATTTGATTCATTTCAATATTGCGTGCATATTGACAACTTGGAGATTGGGTGATCATGTAGCAAACTATAAAATTGCCAATACAAGGAAGTTTGGGTAAATCTAAGCATTGTGTCACTCTTATCTCTGTGTGTGATGTTCATTGCATCTATCCAGATGAACTGTAACTTGTATAACATCAAAGTCTATGAATTCATCCAGGTAAGCAGCATTGGAGAATAGATGGCTCCCCACCTTTGACTAATGTGGGAGAATGTGTTTTGCAAGTGTCAGCTGTTGTCCCTAAAATCCAACATTTGTCAGAAGTGGGATTCGAACCCACGCCTCCAGGAGAGACTGCGACCTGAACGCAGCGCCTTAGACCGCTCGTGACAACAGAAGGTGGGGTTGTTTGGTACTCCAAAGAAATCCGAAAAGACAGCGTTTAGATTATGCGTAATTATTGTGAATCAAATGTGCAAACTCGTCATCAGCCTATCTCTTTATCAGTTCATTGCTACCCTGGCCATCAGTGATTGATGAGTGAAGTATGGGATGTCTCAGGGAAAAAAGAGCTTGTTGATTAAGCCACTACACATCTGTCAGCTGGTATTGGTGTTCTTCTGCCCTTTGCTGGGAAGACATCAATTCATGGAGCTTTAACATATGCATTCATTTTTTCAGCAAACTCCAGAAAAAGAGTTCTTAGAGTAACCAGTATCCAGTTATTGCATTCCATTAATTGAACCACGTCGTTTGGTAGAGTACTAGAGTCATTGAATGGAGCAAAACAGAAAGAACTGTTGCCAAAGTTGCCTGCATTTATTGCACATTAAATCCTGAGACCAGCAACACAGCTCAAAGGACGAGCTGGTTTTATTCGTTCTACACTATAACAGGTCCCACCGTGATTTGAACTCAGATCGCTGGATTCACAGTCCAGAGTGCTTACCTATACACCAGGGAATCTCCAGATGCTGCCAAATGAAGAATGTGTGCACTGGAAATGTGAACAGTGTTACACAGACAACAGTTTTAACAGTCTGTGGTTTTACTGAGCAGTCCTGAACACTCTGATGCTTGACAGGGGTTTCAAGGCTTATTGCATTTCACAGAGAGATATTTCAACTACTAGCCCTTATGACTCTGTTTGGGGTGAAACACAAAAATAGGGAAGCACTTGAAAACGAGTGGGAAGGGTTATAAATTAGGAATTTGGGATTGTGTCTGGGATCGCACTTCATGCCCAAAATGTGTTTTTAGCATTATCTGAATGAGATCCGCAAGGATATTTACTTAAGAGTGTGTCTATCGTAAACCATTGTGCAACCTTTGCCTCATCTCTCTCCCTGTATTAGTTCTTTAAACACTTGCCATGAGTGTTGATTGCACAAAGTACTCTATGTCTCTGGAACAAGATGAGCTCGTTGACAATGCCACTGTGTGTGTCCCAGTTGGTGGAGTAACTGAGTCACTCATTGGGGCAAAAAAACCTACAACTAGCCAGCGGTAGGTTCCACCGAGATTTGAACTCGGATCACTGCATTCAAAGTCCAGAGTGCTCACCATTTTTTTTTTTCATCTTTTTATTATCAAAAATACACTTTACAAAAAGAAATTAGGTATATACAGAGAAAAGTAAACAAAACATTACATCCATAGTCCTTTCAACTAAATTAAACAACTTAAATCAAGATCTATTTCTCTAATGTAAATACATATATTTATAAATATAGGGGGATAACCATAACCACACATTGTAAACATGTCATATATCTATCTATCTATATATATCTATATATACCCATATATATATATATATCTATACATATATATACACACATATATATACACACACACATACATATACACACACACACACATATATATACACATATATACATATACATATATATACATATACATATATACATATATACACACACACACACACACACACACACATATATATATATATATATATATATATATATATATATATATATATATATATATATATATATACATATATATATATATACATATACATACACATATATATAAATACCCATACTTTTACACACATATACCTCTCTATATATATCCATACCTATATATATACATATTATATATACAAACATATATACAAACACACACACACATACATTATACACATATACATTCATATACACATACACATACCCATATATATATATATATATATATATATATATATATATATATATATATATATATATACACATACACACACATATACATATACATATATATATACATACATATATATATATACATACATACACACATATATATATACACACACATACATACATACAAATACACATACAATAATAGGTCAATAAAATTCACCCAAAATCAAAGTGCAGTCTACCCTCCCCATCTAACACACATAAATCATTTTTTACCCCCCATTTAATGAGAAACCCCTCATTATCAACCGAAAACAGAATACTCAAATAATGTGACACCATATTTTGAAAAATCAACACCCTCTTCATCTTTTTCCCTTCATACAATGCATAATTCCTGGCTATATACACAACATGACGAGCTACACTCAACAAGAAATTCACTAACCCCACATTTATTTTTGTATGTCCCTTCTCTAACCCAAAACACCACACCCAATCCCATGCCTCACCTTCCAAACCAGTCACCTTACACTTATTTCTTAATAAACTTTTTACCCAATTCCTGAATTTTTGTGTGACCGCACAGCACAACAACAAGTGATTAAAATCCTCATCCTCCATCCCGCAGACCGCACATGTTCTCACATATGTGTGCTTACTGATCTGGTGTAGGACAACAGAGACAAGCACTCTCCTGTGACGCAGTCTGAAATTTGAATTGGCTATCGCAGGGGGGAGCCATTTATCATGCATATTAGTCCAGATTGTAGAAGTGGGTCGGGTGGGGAACACATGAGACCATGAGGAGTTTGCTGTGGGCTGTTTGAATATTTTGTCAATTAGAACCTTGTACCAAAATTTTGACTGTAAATCTTTGAAATCCCTATTTTTGAGATCACAGGAGAGTGAAAAATCAATTCTGCCATCCCCCACCAGCTCACCATCTGCTTCCTGCAACTTCTCCCTCCATTCCAGTGGCATTCTCCGACAGATATCTGTACAGAAATGTAACACCTTGGCCCATCTGATGTTCACACCTGTCCTTCTTACTTTTTTAAGGACTTCCAGAGGGTTTAAGGCCCCTGTCTGGTCCAGAACATCCCCAATTTGGTGAAACACCCCATTTAAGGCACCCCGGCTAACCAGGAATCTCTCCCGGCCACCGAAACGCGGGTTACCAAAGATTGGTTGCTTAAGTACATCTGCTTTCGAAATCAATTTGCACTCTAGATGTGGCAAGACCTGAACCCACGCCTCAGCGGCCTCCTGGAAAAGTGGGTCCGCATCTGCCACAGGCCGTGCCAGCGCACTGCTGCATAAATTATACTCCCCACACGCACCCCTCCTCCTTATCTCTGCGTCCAAGTAGTCCTTCCAAATATAATCTGTCTTATCATATAGCCATTTTTTAAAAAGTTTCAGTCTTAAAGATACTAATTTGGTTTTCAAATCACAGAGATTCAAACCCCCTTTTGCGTATGGCCCAACTAGTGTCTTGTGAGCAATAGTGAAGGCCTTGCCTTTCCACAAGAAACCGCTGATAGCGCTGCACAGCCCGGACAGTACATCGCCCGGCAGGTGACAGACCTGCATGGCATAGACCAGCCCCGGCACTATTATGGAGTTTATAATGACCACTCTTCCCTTCAGCCCAAGACCTCTCATCTTCCACAGCCCAAGCCTGGACCTACACCACGCGAGCCTCTCCTCCCAGGTTTTGCGGACGCTGACCAGCGGCTGAGGACAAATATATATCCCAAGTAGCTTGACCTCAGTCTCACCCCTTTTAAAATTCAGACCCACATCCCCTAGAGCAGACCCGGGCCCACAAATAAGGCTGGATTTCTCCCTATTAACTCGGGCTCCCGCCGCCTGCTCATATGCTTCAAGGTGCTTTAGCACCTGTTGTAAACTCTCACCATCCTTAACCATAATGCTTATATCATCCGCATACTGAGCTATTTTAAACTCATTACCTTTGGGAGATGTTATCCCCTTGATAAGCAGATCGGTTATAATGGATTGTGCAAGAGGCTCTGCTACAATTGCATATAGCATAGCAGACAGCGGACATCCCTGCCTCACTGATCTCTCTAGGGGGAAAGGATCTGTTAAGAGGCCGTTACATTTCACGACACTAGTAGCCCGGCTGTACAACAACTTCACCCGTTCTCGAAAAATTGGGCCGAACCCAAAAACCCCCAGACATCCAAAGAGAAACTCATGACTGACCCTGTCAAATGCCTTCTCCAAATCAACACTGAGGTATATGCCCCCTGTCATCATTAGGTTTTCAAAAGACAACTTTGTTGACAGGATGCAGTCAGCAATATCCCTCCCAGGAATACTGTAAGTCTGGGTAGGCCCAATTATCGAGCCGATCACTCCTTTGAGCCTAAAACCCAGTACCTTAGTCAGGATCTTATAGTCAGTGTTGAGCAGGCTAATTGGTCTATAGTTTGCTAGGTCAGATTTTTCCCCTTTGTTTTTATACACTAGAGTGATCACTCCCCTCAGGAAGGACTCTGCGCACCTGCCCTCCTCCTGTATGGCCAAAAAAAGTCTGCAGAGGACAGGGGCCAGCAGGTGACTGAAATGCTGATAGAATTCAGCTGAGAGACCGTCCGAACCTGGGCTCCTTGATGTATTCAGGGCTAAGATTGCCTCTTTCACTTCTTCCAACTGGATGTTTTCATCACACAAAGCCGCATCCTCGTGACTGAGGGAGCAGCTAATTTTCCCAAGTACTTGATTTAACTTTATCTGTGATATCTTTTGCCTACTAAATAAATTGGAATAGAAATCTTGCACGGTTTGTAAAATATCCACTGAATCAGTATGTGTGTTACCCTCCGAGTCCTTTATTTCAGAAATATATGTTTTGGTCTGTTTCCTCTTTCCAAACCCAGAAAAAATGCAGTACAGCGCTCACCTTTCAACATATGCTGCGCTTTGCTGCGGATCATTGCACCCCTGCATTTTCTCTCATCCAGCTGTCTCAACTGCTCCCTCAGCACAAGATACGTCTCCAACGGATGTCCACACCCAGCCTCAACCAACTCAAGCTCCTTTTTCAGGCGGTCCCTCAGCTCATCCTCCTCTCTTTTCTCTCTTTGTCTTTTCTCTCTGCTCAATGCGATGCAGCGCTTCTTGATTTTTAACTTAGTGCGCTCCCACCACTCAATGATGTCAACCACAAACTCACTTTGATCACATAGAGCAGAGAGAAAAGACTCCATTTTTGCTCTAAAAAATCCATCCTCTAAGAGGCTTGAATTAAAGCACCACAAGCCCCCATTCCTCTGCACCCTGCCCTCCCCTAGAGCCACTCTCAGAGAGGCATGATCACTCCAAGTGCAAAACTCATATTTACAGTTATTTAAAACCGTAACCAAACCTGACGCTAGCAAGCACAAATCTATTCTAGATTGTTTCAGCCTGCCCAACACCACTTGCCTGCGCGAATACGCACGGGTACCGGGGTTCAGTACTCTCCATGCATCCATCAAGTCACACTTTTCCATCCATTCAAACACAGCCGACCTACTAGTGTCATTCTTAAATTTATTGTTGACACCCACATCTATCCTAGCCAGTGTCACATTCCAGTCCCCTATCACCACCGAGCGATCATCTGTCCATCTTTTACAGCGCCTGAAAAAAACCCTCCTCTCTCCTTCACTATTTGGCCCATATAAATTCACAATTCTATATCTCTGACTCTGTTCAATTACATCAATCACCAGTAGCCTTCCCTGATCATCCTTAGCAATTTGCACGACACTCTCAAACAATCCAGGTTTTACAAAGATTGCTACCCCTGCAGTTTTGTCTGGGGAGAGAGAATAAAACAGATCCCCTCTCCAAAAGCACTTTATGCTTTTTATTATCTCAGAGGTCCACCTGCATTCCTGGACGCACAGGATGTCACACAGCATTTTCCCGCAAAGCTGTTCAATTCTCTCAATGTTTTTAAGACCATTCAAATTTTGAGAGAGAAGCAGCATTCCCAGAAAAAAAACTAAAATCGGCCCTGTCATTTTTTGGCATATTTCTTACCTTTATTTCTATACCCTCCCTCAGTTCCACTTGGCTTACCCTGCTGTGCCCTCTTCCTGACCTGTTTTACCCATTGGACATCCATCTCTAAATCTGAGTCCACGCTAGTAGCCTGGGGAGCCAGCAGGGCTACATCAGAAGTGGGTATTCGAGTGGTGGACTCTATTTCATTTCGAGAGTGAGGCTCATTCGGCTCAGGCCGGGGTGAGCCTAGCCAGCCCCCTTCAGGGCGACTCGCCGCATCCCCGCTCCAGTCCGCCAGCACATGATCCATACTGGATCCTAGCTCATCGACACCCTCATTTCTTATGCCCTCTTCCACCAACAAGTCAGCACTCTGTGACACCACCTCATCTCCAAGCTCATTCTCACTCTCTGTCTCGCTACCCAGGGCTGGCTCCTGTGCAGGCCTGACATTACTCCTCTCATCATCAGAGATGGAGTCCCGGTTTACCACCCCTTCCCCTTCACCTGCATTATGGCAATTACATTGCTCCGCTGGGGCATGGCACGCAACACACCTGTGCGCCCAGGCATCACACTCACGTGCATAATGACCCTGTTTATTGCATTGCATGTGAAAGCATGTGAAATCTGGGCAATCTCTAACTATATGCCCAGGCTGTAAACACATCCTACACACCTTAACCTGATTATTATGAATAACTCTGAAGTATTCTGGCCCTGTGGCCGTCATAAATTTTGAGGAATATGGTAATGACTGCACAGTTTCATTAAATTTAACTTTTACATATCTTGTTCCGTCCGCCACGTCAGTCCCAGGCCACAACCGTCTTTTAATAGGAGAGATTGCTCTCACTCCCCACACATCCAGTTTTTCTAAAATGTCCTCATCCGCAATATAGGCAGGCAAATTCAAAAATGACACCACCAATTCATCGATAACTAAAGTTTTTACCATCACCACTGCTCTACCCACTTTAAATCCATCTAAGAGTCTTTTCTTTCCAGCTTCGCTCTTGACCGTCACCTCATATTTATTCGGCCCCGTCTCCCGCAATGCAACGATGCCTCCACACACATCACGCATTGCTCTCAGCAGTTCCATTGTCTTAACTTTCTTTTCTCCCACCACCTCAGCCAATACAGTCAAGTCCCTATCATACCGCATTTCTTTCCGTGTCTCTGTCGCTCCACCCGGCTCCGAACGCGTGCTTACCCGTTCTCCCTGTTGTCTCTCATCTGCCGCCAAACAGTCATTCTCCATTCTCCGTCCAGGCCGCTCCTTTGCAATCTCCATTCTTTTCTCAATCTGCTTGACACCCTTATTCAGCGACTTCCTCGTCTCCTCCGCCAGCTCCAGCTCATTCCCTCTCAACGCGCTTTCCCCATAGACGCCACTTTTCTCCGTTTCCATTCTTCTCCTTCCGCTCTTGATGGATGAAATGTGCAAACTCGTCATCAGCCTATCTCTTTATCAGTTCATTGCTACCCTTGCCATCAGTGATTGATGCGTGAAGTATGGGATGTCTCAGGCAAAAAAGAGCTTGTTGATTAAGCCACTACACATCTGTCAGCTGGTATTGGTGTTCTTCTGCCCTTTGCTGGGAAGACATCAATTCATGGAGCTTTACCAGATGCATTCATTTTTTCAGCAAACTCCAGAAAAAGAGTTCTTAGAGTAACCAGTATCCAATTATTGCATTACATTAATTGAACCCCGTCATTTGATAGAGTACTAGAGTCATTGAATGGAGCACAACAGAAAGAACTGTTGCCAAAGTTGCCTGCATTTATTGCACATCAAATCCTGAGACCAGCAACACAGCTCAAAGGACGAGCTGGTTTTATTCGTTCTACACTATAACAGGTCCCAACGTGATTTGAACTCAGATCGCTGGATTCACAGTCCAGAGTGCTTACCTATACACCAGGGAATCTCCAGATGCTGCCAAATGAAGAATGTGTGCACTGGAAATGTGAACAGTGTTACACAGACAACAGTTTTAACAGTCTGTGGTTTTACTGAGCAGTCCCGAACACTCAGATGCTTGACAGGGGTTTTAAGGCTTATTGCATTTCACAGGGAGATATTTCAACTACTAGACCTTATGACTCTGTTGGGGGTGAAACACAAAAATAGGGAAGCACTTGAAAACAAGGGGTAGGGTTATAAATTAGGAATTTGGGATTGTGTCTGGGATCGCACTTCATGCCCAAAATGTGTTTTTAACATTATCTGAATGAGATCCGCAAGGATATTTACTTAAGAGTGTGTCTATCGTAAACCATTGTGCAACCTTTGCCTCATCTCTCTCCCTGTATTAGTTCTTTAAACACTTGCCATGCGTGTTGATTGCACAAAGTACTCTATGTCTCTGGAACAAGATGAGCTCGTTGACAATACCACTGTGTGTCTCCCAGTTGGTGGAGTAACTGAGTCACTCATTGGGGCAAAAAAACCTACAACTAGCCAGCGGTAGGTTCCACCGAGATTTGACCTCGGATCACTGGCTTCAAAGTCCAGAGTGCTCACCATTACACCATGGAACCATTTCACTTTGTTAGGCTACTTTTGTTGAACAGTTTCTTCCAGACGATTTGATTCATTTCATTATTGCGTGCATATTGACAACTTGGAGATTGGGTGATCATGTAGCAAACTATAAAATTGTCAATACAAGGAAGTTTGGGTACATCTAAGCACTGTGTCACTCTCATCTCTGTATGTGATGTTCATTGCATCTATCCAGATGAACTGTAACTTGTATAACATCAAAGTCTATGAATTCATCCAGGTAAGCAGCATTGGAGAATAGGTGGTTCCCCACCTTTGACTAATGTGGGAGAATGTGTTTTCCAAGTGTCAGCTGTTGTCCATAAAAACCAACATTTGTCAGAAGTGGGATTCAAACCCACGCCTCCAGGAGAGACTGCGACCTGAACGCAGCGCCTTAGACCGCTCGGCCATCCTGACAACAGAAGGTGGGGTTGTTTGGTACTCCAAAGAAATCCGAAAAGACAGCGTTTAGCTTATGCGTAATTATTGTGAATCAAATGTGCAAACTCGTCATCAGCCTATATCTTTATCAGTTCATTGCTACCCTGGCCATCAGTGATTGATGCGTGAAGTATGGGATGTCTCAGGCAAAAAAGAGCTTGTTGATTAAGCCACTACACATCTATCAGCTGGTATTGGTGTTCTTCTGCCCTTTGCTGGGAAGACATCAATTCATGGAGCTTTAACATATGCATTCATTTTTTCAGCAAACTCCAGAAAAAGAGTTCTTAGAGTAACCAGTATCCAATTATTGCATTACATTAATTGAACCACGTCATTTGGTAGAGTACTAGAGTCATTGAATGGAGCACAACAGAAAGAACTGTTGCCAAAGTTGCCTGCATTTATTGCACATTAAATCCTGAGACCAGCAACACAGCTCAAAGGACGAGCTGGTTTTATTCGTCCTACACTATAACAGGTCCCACCGTAATTTGAACTCAGATCGCTGGATTCACAGTCCAGAGTGCTTACCTATACACCAGGGAATCTCCAGATGCTGCCAAATGAAGAATATGCGCACTGGAAATGTGAACAGTGTTACACAGACAACAGTTGTAACAGTCTGTGGTTTTACTGAGCAGTCCTGAACACTCTGATGCTTGACAGGGGTTTAAGGCTTATTGCATTTCACAGGGAGATATTTCAACTACTAGCCCTTATGACTCTGTTTGGGGTGAAACACAAAAATAGGGAAGCACTTGAAAACGAGGGGTAGGGTTATAAATTAGGAATTTGGGATTGTGTCTGGGATCGCACTTCATGCCCAAAATGTGTTTTTAGCATTATCTGAATGAGATCCGCAAGGATATTTACTTAAGAGTGTGTCTATCGTAAACCATTGTGCAACTTTTGCCTCATCTCTCTCCCTGTATTAGTTCTTTAAACACTTGCCATGAGTGTTGATTGCACAAAGTACTCTATGTCTCTGGAACAAGATGAGCTCGTTGACAATGCCACTGTGTGTCTCCCAGTTGGTGGAGTAACTGAGTCACTCATTGGGGCAAAAAAACCTACAACTAGCCAGCAGTAGGTTCCACCGAGATTTGAACTCCGATCACTGGATTCAAAGTCCAGAGTGCTCACCATTACACCATGGAACCATTTCACATTGTTAGGCTACTTTTGTTGAACAGTTTCTTCCAGACGATTTGATTCATTTCATTATTGTGTGCATATTGACAACTTGGAGATTGGGTGATCATGTAGCAAACTATAAAGTTGTCAATACAAGGAAGTTTGGGTACATCTAAGCACTGTGTCACTCTTACCTCTGTGTGTGATGTTCATTGCATCTATCCAGATGAACTGTAACTTGTATAACATCAAAGTCTATGAATTCATCCAGGTAAGCAGCATTGGAGAATAGGTGGTTCCCCACCTTTGACTAATGTGGGAGAATGTGTTTTCCAAGTGTCAGCTGTTGTCCCTAAAATCCAACATTTGTCAGAAGTGGGGTTCGAACCCTCGCCTCCAGGAGAGACTGCGATCTGAACGCAGCGCCTTAGACCGCTCGGCCATCCTGACAACAGAACAGGCTTGGTTTGGTACTCCAAAAAAAAATGCGCAAAGACAGCATTTAGATTAGGCGTAATTATTGTAAATCAAATGTGCAAACTCGTCATCAGCCTACCTCTTTATCGGTTTATTGCTACCCTGGCCATCAGTGATGGATGCGTGAAGTATGGTATGTCTCAGGCAAAAAAGAGCTTGTTGATTAAGCCACTACACACCTGTCAGCTGGTATTGGTGTTCTTCTGCCCTTTACTGGCAAGACATCAATTCATAGAGCTTTAACATATACATTCAGTTTTTCAGCAAACTCCAGAAAAGGTAACCAGTATCCAAATATTGCATTATATTAATTGAACCACGTCATTTGGTAGAGTACTAGAGTCAATGAATGGAGCATAAGAGAAAGAACTGTTGCCAAAGTTGCCTGCATTTATTGCACATTAAAACCTGAGAACAGCAAGCCAGCTTAAAGGTCCAGCTGGTTTTATTCATTCTACACTATAACAGGTCCCATCGTGATTTGAACTCAGATTGCTGGATTCATAGTCCAGAGTGCTTACCTATACACCAGGGAATCTCCAGATGCTGCCAAATGAAGCAAGTGTGCACTGGAAAAGTGAACAGTGTTACACAGACACTATTTTTAATATATTTCAAATACTAACCCTTATGACAAAAATAAGGAAGCACTTGAAAACTAGGGTAGGGTTATAAAAGAGGAATTGGGGATTGTGTCTGGGATCGCACTTCATGCCCAAACTTGAATGGAATGCCCAAAATGTGTTTTTAGCATTATGTGACAGAGATCAGCAAGGATACTTAGCTAAGAGTGTGTTTATTTTAAACCATCGTGCAGGCTTGGCCTCATTTCTGTGCCGGTTTCAGTTTTTTTAGACTTGTCATGAGTGTTTAGTGCACATAGTATTCTGTTTCTGGAACAAGATGAGCTCCATGACAATGCCACTGTGAGTCTCCCAGTTGGTGGAGTAACCGAGTCAATCATTGCATCGAGAAAAGCTACAAGCTGCCAACAGTAGGTCCCACCGAGATTTGAACTCGGATCGCTGGATTCAGAGTCCAGAGTGCTCACCATTACACCATGGAACCTTTCCACATTGCTAGCTTTATGTTGTTGAACAGGTTCTTCCACACAATTTGATTCATTTCATTATTGTCTCCAACTTGACAACTTGGAGATTTGGCTGATCATGTAGCAAACTAAAAAAATGTCAATACGAGGCGGTTTGGGTACATCTAAGCACTGTGTCACTTTTATCTCAGTGTGTGATGTTCATTGCATCTATCCAGATGCACTGTAACTTGTATAACATGAAAATCTATGGATTTGGCCAATAGAGTCAGTCTCAAATAGACTCTCATTAGTGATTATAGGGCATAGATGAAAGACTACCTTTGATACGTAAGTAGAGGGGTGCCAAAGCCATGCTCCTTGAGCTCCACAGCCCTGCTTGCTTGTCAGCTATCCGTGCTTTACCCACTGCTCCTGCACTTTCTGTCTGATTGAACACACCTTATCCAGGTAAGCAGTCTTGGAGAATAAGTGGTTCCCCATCTCTGACGAATGTGGAAGAATGGATCCAATGTGTTTTCCAAGTGTCAGCTGTGGTCCCTAAAATCCAACATTTGTCAGAAGTGGGATTCGAACCCACGCCCCCAGGAGAGACTGCGACCTAAACGCAGCGCCTTAGACCGCTCGGCCATCCTGACAACAGAAGGGGGGGTTGTTTGGTACTCCAAAGAAATCCGAAAAGACAGCGTTTAGATTATGCGTAATTATTGTGAATCAAATGTGCAAACTCGTCATCAGCCTATCTCTTTATCAGTTCATTGCTACCCTGGCCATCAGTGATTGATGCGTGAAGTATGGGATGTCTCAGGCAAAAAAGAGCTTGTTGATTAAGCCACTACACATCTATCAGCTGGTATTGGTGTTCTTTTGCCCTTTGCTGGGAAGACATCAATTCATGGAGCTTTAACATATGCATTCATTTTTTCAGCAAACTCCAGAAAAAGAGTTCTTAGAGTAACCAGTATCCAATTATCGCATTACATTAATTGAACCCCTTAATTTGATAGAGTACTAGAGTCATTGAATGGAGCACAACAGAAAGAACTGTTGCCAAAGTTGCCTGCATTTATTGCACATTAAATCCTGAGACCAGCAACACAGCTCAAAGGACGAGCTGGTTTTATTCGTCCTACACTATAACAGGTCCCACCGTAATTTGAACTCAGATTGCTGGATTCACAGTCCAGAGTGCTTACCTATACACCAGGGAATCTCCAGATGCTGCCAAATGAAGAATATGCACACTGGAAATGTGAACAGTGTTACACAGACAACAGTTGTAACAGTCTGTGGTTTTACTGAGCAGTCCTGAACACTCTGATGCTTGACAGGGGTTTCAAGGCTTATTGCATTTCACAGGGAGATATTTCAACTACTAGCCCTTATGACTCTGTTTGGGGTGAAACACAAAAATAGGGAAGCACTTGAAAACGAGGGGTAGGGTTATAAATTAGGAATTTGGGATTGTGTCTGGGATCGCACTTCATGCCCAAAATGTGTTTTTAGCATTATCTGAATGAGATAATATTTACTTAAGAGTGTGTCTATCGTAAACCATTGTGCAACCTTTGCCTCATCTCTCTCCCTGTATTAGTTCTTTAAACACTTGCCATGAGTGTTGATTGCACAAAGTACTCTATGTCTCTGGAACAAGATGAGCTCGTTGACAATGCCACTGTGTGTCTCCCAGTTGGTGGAGTAACTGAGTCACTCATTGGGGCAAAAAAACCTACAACTAGCCAGCGGTAGGTTCCACTGAGATTTGAACTCGGATCACCGGATTCAAAGTCCAGAGTGCTCACCATTACACCATGGAACCATTGCACATTGTTAGGCTACTTTTGTTGAACAGTTTCTTCCAGACGATTTGATTCATTTCATTATTGTGTGCATATTGACAACTTGGAGATTGGGTGATCATGTAGCAAACTATAAAGTTGTCAATACAAGGAAGTTTGGGTACATCTAAGCACTGTGTCACTCTTACCTCTGTGTGTGATGTTCATTGCATCTATCCAGATGAACTGTAATTTGTATAACATCAAAGTCTATGAATTCCTCCAGGTAAGCAGCATTGGAGAATAGGTGGTTCCCCACCTTTGACTAATGTGGGAGAATGTGTTTTCCAAGTGTCAGCTGTTGTCCCTAAAATCCAACATTTGTCAGAAGTGGGGTTCGAACCCACGCCTCCAGGAGAGACTGCGACCTGAACGCAGCGCCTTAGACCGCTCGGCCATCCTGACAACAGAAGTGGGGGTTGTTTGGTACTCCAAAGAAATCCGAAAAGACAGCGTTTAGATTATGCGTAATTATTGTGAATCAAATGTGCAAACTCGTCATCAGCCTATCTCTTTATCAGTTTATTGCTACCCTGGCCATCAGTGATTGATGCGTGAAGTATGGGATGTCTCAGGCAAAAAAGAGCTTGTTGATTAAGCCACTACACATCTATCAGCTGGTATTGGTGTTCTTTTGCCCTTTGCTGGGAAGACATCAATTCATGGAGCTTTAACATATGCATTCATTTTTTCAGCAAACTCCAGAAAAAGAGTTCTTAGAGTAACCAGTATCCAATTATTGCATTACATTAATTGAACCCCGTAATTTGATAGAGTACTAGAGTCATTGAATGGAGCACAACAGATAGAACTGTTGCCAAAGTTGCCTGCATTTATTGCACATTAAATCCTAAGACCAGCAACACAGCTCAAAGGACAAGCTGGTTTTATTCGTTCCAAACTATAACAGGTCCCACCGTGATTTGAACTCAGATCGCTGGATTCACAGTCCAGAGTGCTTACCTATACACCAGGGCATCTCCAGATGCTGCCAAATGAAGAATGTGTGCACTGGAAATGTGAACAGTGTTACACAGACAACAGTTTTAACAGTCTGTGGTTTTACTAAGCAGTCCTGAACACTCTGATGCTTGACAGGGGTTTCAAGGCTTATTGCATTTCACAGGGAGATATTTCAACTACTAGACCTTATGACTCTGTTTGGGGTGAAACACAAAAATAGGGAAGCACTTGAAAACGAGGGGTAGGGTTATAAATTATGAATTTGGGATTGTGTCTGGGATCGCACTTCATGCCCAAAATGTGTTTTTAGCATTATCTGAATGAGATCCGCAAGGATATTTACTTAAGAGTGTGTCTATCGTAAACCATTGTGCAACCTTTGCCTCATCTCTCTCCCTGTATTAGTTCTTTAAACACTTGCCATGAGTGTTGATTGCACAAAGTACTCTATGTCTCTGGAACAAGATGAGCTCGTTGACAATGCCACTGTGTGTCTCCCAGTTGGTGGAGTAACTGAGTCACTCATTGGGGCAAAAAAACCTACAACTAGCCAGTGGTAGGTTCCACCGAGATTTGAACTCAAATCACTGGATTCAAAGTCCAGAGTGCTCCCCATTACACCATGGAACCATTTCACATTGTTAAGCTACTTTTGTTGAACAGTTTCTTCCAGACGATTTGATTAATTTCATTATTGTGTGCATATTGACAACTTGGAGATTGGGTGATCATGTAGCAAACTATAAAATTGTCAATACAAGGAAGTTTGGGTACATCTAAGCACTGTGTCACTCTTACCTCTGTGTGTGATGTTCATTGCATCTATCCAGATGAACTGTAAATTGTATAACATCAAAGTCTATGAATTCATCCAGGTAATCAGCATTGGAGAATAGGTGGTTCCCCACCTTTGACTAATGTGGGAGAATGTGTTTTCCAAGTGTCAGCTGTTGTCCCTAAAATCCAACATTTGTCAGAAGTGGGGTTCGAACCCACGCCTCCAGGAGAGACTGCGACCTGAACGCAACGCCTTAGACCGCTCGGCCATCCTGACAACAGAAGGGGGGGGTTGTTTGGTACTCCAAAGAAATCCGAAAAGACAGCGTTTAGATTATGCGTAATTATTGTGAATCAAATGTGCAAACTCGTCATCAGCCTATCTCTTTATCCGTTCATTGCGACCCTGGCCATCAGTGATTGATGCGTGAAGTATGGGATGTCTCAGGCAAAAAAGAGCTTGTTGAGTAAGCCAATACACATCTGTCAGCTGGTATTGGTGTTCTTCTGCCCTTTGCTGGGAAGACATCAATTCATGGAGCTTTAACATATGCATTAATTTTTTCAGCAAACTCCAGAAAAAGAGTTCTTAGAGTAACCAGTATCCAATTATTGCATTACATTAATTGAACCCCGTAATTTGATAGAATACAAGAGTCATTGAATGGAGCACAACAGAAAGAACTGTTGCCAAAGTTGCCTGCATTTATTGCACATTAAATCCTGAGACCAGCAACACAGCTCAAAGGACGAGCTGGTTTTATTCGTTCTACACTATAACAGGTCCCACCGTGATTTGAACTCAGATCGCTGGATTCACAGTCCAGAGTGCTTACCTATACACCAGGGAATCTCCAGATGCTGCCAAATGAAGAATGTGCGCACTGGAAATGTGAACAGTGTTACACAGACAACAGTTTTAACAGTCTGTGGTTTTACTGAGCAGTCCTGAACACTCTGATGCTTGACTGGGGTTTCAAGGCTTATTGCATTTCACAGGGAGATATTTCAACTACTAGACCTTATGACTCTGTTTGGTGTGAAACACAAAAATAGGGAAGCACTTGAAAACGAGGGGTAGGGTTATAAATGAGGAATTTGGGATTGTGTCTGGGATCGCACTTCATGCCCAAAATGTGTTTTTAGCATTATCTGAATGAGATCCGCAAGGATATTTACTTAAGAGTGTGTCTATCGTAAACCATTGTGCAACCTTTGCCTCATCTCTCTCCCTGTATTAGTTCTTTAAACACTTGCCATGAGTGTTGATTGCACAAAGTACTCTATGTCTCTGGAACAAGATGAGCTCGTTGACAATGCCACTGTGTGTCTCCCAGTTGGTGGAGTAACTGAGTCACTCATTGGGGCAAAAAAACCTACAACTAGCCAGCGGTAGGTTCCACCGAGATTTGAACTCGGATCACCGGATTCAAAGTCCAGAGTGCTCACCATTACACCATGGAACCATTTCACATTGTTAGGCTACTTTTGTTGAACAGTTTCTTCCAGACGATTTGATTCATTTCATTATTGTGTGCATATTGACAACTTGGAGATTGGGTGATCATGTAGCAAACTATAAAGTTGTCAATACAAGGAAGTTTGGGTACATCTAAGCACTGTGTCACTCTTACCTCTGTGTGTGATGTTCATTGCATCTATCCAGATGAACTGTAATTTGTTTAACATCAAAGTCTATGAATTCCTCCAGGTAAGCAGCATTGGAGAATAGGTGGTTCCCCACCTTTGACTAATGTGGGAGAATGTGTTTTCCAAGTGTCAGCTGTTGTCCCTAAAATCCAACATTTGTCAGAAGTGGGGTTCGAACCCACGCCTCCAGGAGAGACTGCGACCTGAACGCAGCGCCTTAGACCGCTCGGCCATCCTGACAACAGAAGTGGGGGTTGTTTGGTACTCCAAAGAAATCCGAAAAGACAGCGTTTAGATTATGCGTAATTATTGTGAATCAAATGTGCAAACTCGTCATCAGCCTATCTCTTTATCAGTTTATTGCTACCCTGGCCATCAGTGATTGATGCGTGAAGTATGGGATGTCTCAGGCAAAAAAGAGCTTGTTGATTAAGCCACTACACATCTATCAGCTGGTATTGGTGTTCTTTTGCCCTTTGCTGGGAAGACATCAATTCATGGAGCTTTAACATATGCATTCATTTTTTCAGCAAACTCCAGAAAAAGAGTTCTTAGAGTAACCAGTATCCAATTATTGCATTACATTAATTGAACCCCGTAATTTGATAGAATACAAGAGTCATTGAATGGAGCACAACAGAAAGAACTGTTGCCAAAGTTGCCTGCATTTATTGCACAATAAATCCTAAGACCAGCAACACAGCTCAAAGGACAAGCTGGTTTTATTCGTTCCAAACTATAACAGGTCCCACCGTGATTTGAACTCAGATCGCTGGATTCACAGTCCAGAGTGCTTACCTATACACCAGGGCATCTCCAGATGCTGCCAAATGAAGAATGTGTGCACTGGAAATGTGAACAGTGTTACACTGACAACAGTTTTAACAGTCTGTGGTTTTACTAAGCAGTCCTGAACACTCTGATGCTTGACAGGGGTTTCAAGGCTTATTGCATTTCACAGGGAGATATTTCAACTACTAGACCTTATGACTCTGTTTGGGGTGAAACACAAAAATAGGGAAGCACTTGAAAACGAGGGGTAGGGTTATAAATTAGGAATTTGGGATTGTGTCTGGGATCGCACTTCATGCCCAAAATGTGTTTTTAGCATTATCTGAATGAGATCCGCAAGGATATTTACTTAAGAGTGTGTCTATCGTAAACCATTGTGCAACCTTTGCCTCATCTCTCTCCCTGTATTAGTTCTTTAAACACTTGCCATGAGTGTTGATTGCACAAAGTACTCTATGTATCGTAAACCATTGTGCAACCTTTGCCTCATCTCTCTCCCTGTATTAGTTCTTTAAACACTTGCCATGAGTGTTGATTGCACAAAGTACTCTATGTCTCTGGAACAAGATGAGCTCGTTGACAATGCCACTGTGTGTCTCCCAGTTGGTGGAGTAACTGAGTCACTCATTGGGGCAAAAAAACCTACAACTAGCCAGCGGTAGGTTCCACCGAGATTTGAACTCAGATCACTGGATTCAAAGTCCAGAGTGCTCCCCATTACACCATGGAACCATTTCACATTGTTAAGCTACTTTTGTTGAACAGTTTCTTCCAGACGATTTGATTAATTTCATTATTGTGTGCATATTGACAACTTGGAGATTGGGTGATCATGTAGCAAACTATAAAATTGTCAATACAAGAAAGTTTGGGTACATCTAAGCACTGTGTCACTCTTACCTCTGTGTGTGATGTTCATTGCATCTATCCAGATGAACTGTAAATTGTATAACATCAAAGTCTATGAATTCATCCAGGTAATCAGCATTGGAGAATAGGTGGTTCCCCACCTTTGACTAATGTGGGAGAATGTGTTTTCCAAGTGTCAGCTGTTGTCCCTAAAATCCAACATTTGTCAGAAGTGGGGTTCGAACCCACGCCTCCAGGAGAGACTGCGACCTGAACGCAGCGCCTTAGACCGCTCGGCCATCCTGACAACAGAAGGGGGGGGGTTGTTTGGTACTGCAAAGAAATCCGAAAAGACAGCGTTTAGATTATGCGTAATTATTGTGAATCAAATGTGCAAACTCGTCATCAGCCTATCTCTTTATCCGTTCATTGCGACCCTGGCCATCAGTGATTGATGCGTGAAGTATGGGATGTCTCAGGCAAAAAAGAGCTTGTTGAGTAAGCCAATACACATCTGTCAGCTGGTATTGGTGTTCTTCTGCCCTTTGCTGGGAAGACATCAATTCATGGAGCTTTAACATATGCATTAATTTTTTCAGCAAACTCCAGAAAAAGAGTTCTTAGAGTAACCAGTATCCAATTATTGCATTACATTAATTGAACCCCGTAATTTGATAGAATACAAGAGTCATTGAATGGAGCACAACAGAAAGAACTGTTGCCAAAGTTGCCTGCATTTATTGCACATTAAATCCTGAGACCAGCAACACAGCTCAAAGGACGAGCTGGTTTTATTCGTTCTACACTATAACAGGTCCCACCGTGATTTGAACTCAGATCGCTGGATTCACAGTCCAGAGTGCTTACCTATACACCAGGGAATCTCCAGATGCTGCCAAATGAAGAATGTGTGCACTGGAAATGTGAACAGTGTTACACAGACAACAGTTTTAACAGTCTGTGGTTTTACTGAGCAGTCCTGAACACTCTGATGCTTGACTGGGGTTTCAAGGCTTATTGCATTTCACAGGGAGATATTTCAACTACTAGACCTTATGACTCTGTTTGGTGTGAAACACAAAAATAGGGAAGCACTTGAAAACGAGGGGTAGGGTTATAAATTAGGAATTTGGGATTGTGTCTGGGATCGCACTTCATGCCCAAAATGTGTTTTTAGCATTATCTGAATGAGATCCGCAAGGATATTTACTTAAGAGTGTGTCTATCGTAAACCATTGTGCAACCTTTGCCTCATCTCTCTCCCTGTATTAGTTCTTTAAACACTTGCCATGAGTGTTGATTGCACAAAGTACTCTATGTCTCTGGAACAAGATGAGCTCGTTGACAATGCCACTGTGTGTCTCCCAGTTGGTGGAGTAACTGAGTCACTCATTGGGGCAAAAAAACCTACAACTAGCCAGCGGTAGGTTCCACCGAGATTTGAACTCGGATCACCGGATTCAAAGTCCAGAGTGCTCACCATTACACCATGGAACCATTTCACATTGTTAGGCTACTTTTGTTGAACAGTTTCTTCCAGACGATTTGATTCATTTCATTATTGTGTGCATATTGACAACTTGGAGATTGGGTGATCATGTAGCAAACTATAAAGTTGTCAATACAAGGAAGTTTGGGTACATCTAAGCACTGTGTCACTCTTACCTCTGTGTGTGATGTTCATTGCATCTATCCAGATGAACTGTAATTTGTATAACATCAAAGTCTATGAATTCCTCCAGGTAAGCAGCATTGGAGAATAGGTGGTTCCCCACCTTTGACTAATGTGGGAGAATGTGTTTTCCAAGTGTCAGCTGTTGTCCCTAAAATCCAACATTTGTCAGAAGTGGGGTTCGAACCCAAGCCTCCAGGAGAGACTGCGACCTGAACGCAGCGCCTTAGACCGCTCGGCCATCCTGACAACAGAAGTGGGGGTTGTTTGGTACTCCAAAGAAATCCGAAAAGACAGCGTTTAGATTATGCGTAATTATTGTGAATCAAATGTGCAAACTCGTCATCAGCCTATCTCTTTATCAGTTTATTGCTACCCTGGCCATCAGTGATTGATGCGTGAAGTATGGGATGTCTCAGGCAAAAAAGAGCTTGTTGATTAAGCCACTACACATCTATCAGCTGGTATTGGTGTTCTTTTGCCCTTTGCTGGGAAGACATCAATTCATGGAGCTTTAACATATGCATTCATTTTTTCAGCAAACTCCAGAAAAAGAGTTCTTAGAGTAACCAGTATCCAATTATTGCATTACATTAATTGAACCCCGTCATTTGATAGAGTACTAGAGTCATTGAATGGAGCACAACAGATAGAACTGTTGCCAAAGTTGCCTGCATTTATTGCACATTAAATCCTAAGACCAGCAACACAGCTCAAAGGACAAGCTGGTTTTATTCGTTCCAAACTATAACAGGTCCCACCGTGATTTGAACTCAGACCGCTGGATTCACAGTCCAGAGTGCTTACCTATACACCAGGGCATCTCCAGATGCTGCCAAATGAAGAATGTGTGCACTGGAAATGTGAACAGTGTTACACAGACAACAGTTTTAACAGTCTGTGGTTTTACTAAGCAGTCCTGAACACTCTGATGCTTGACAGGGGTTTCAAGGCTTATTGCATTTCACAGGGAGATATTTCAACTACTAGACCTTATGACTCTGTTTGGGGTGAAACACAAAAATAGGGAAGCACTTGAAAACGAGGGGTAGGGTTATAAATTAGGAATTTGGGATTGTGTCTGGGATCGCACTTCATGCCCAAAATGTGTTTTTAGCATTATCTGAATGAGATCCGCAAGGATATTTACTTAAGAGTGTGTCTATCGTAAACCATTGTGCAACCTTTGCCTCATCTCTCTCCCTGTATTAGTTCTTTAAACACTTGCCATGAGTGTTGATTGCACAAAGTACTCTATGTCTCTGGAACAAGATGAGCTCGTTGACAATGCCACTGTGTGTCTCCCAGTTGGTGGAGTAACTGAGTCACTCATTGGGGCAAAAAAACCTACAACTAGCCAGCGGTAGGTTCCACCGAGATTTGAACTCGGATCACTGGATTCAAAGTCCAGAGTGCTCACCATTACACCATGGAACCATTTCACATTGTTAGGCTACTTTTGTTGAGCAGTTTCTTCCAGACGATTTGATTCATTTCAGCATTGTGTGCATATTGACAACTTGGAGATTGGGTGATCATGTAGCAAACTATAAAATTGTCAATACAAGGAAGTGTGGGTACATCTAAGCACTGTGTCACTCTTATCTCTGTGTGTGATGTTCATTGCATCTATCCAGATGAACTGTAACTTGTATAACATCAAAGTCTATGAATTCATCCAGGTAAGCAGCATTGGAGAATAGGTGGTTCCCCACCTTTGACTAATGTGGGAGAATGTGTTTTCCAAGTGTCAGCTGTTGTCCCTAAAATCCAACATTTGTCAGAAGTGGGATTCGAACCCACGCCTCCAGGAGAGACTGCGACTTGAACGCAGCGCCTTTGACCGCTCGGCCATCCTGACAACAGAAGGGGGGGTTGTTTGGTAATCCAAAGAAATACGAAAAGACAGCGTTTAGATTATGCGTAATTATTGTGAATCAAATGTGCAAACTCGTCATCAGCCTATCTCTTTATCAGTTTATTGCTACCCTGGCCATCAGTGATTGATGAGTGAAGTATGGGATGTCTCAGGCAAAAAAGAGCTTGTTGATTAAGCCACTACATATCTGTCAGCTGGTATTGGTGTTCTTCTGCCCTTTGCTGGGAAGACATCAATTCATGGAGCTTTAACATATGCATTCATTTTTTCAGCAAACTCCAGAAAAAGAGTTCTTAGAGTAACCAGTATCCAATTATTGCATTACATTAATTGAACCACGTCATTTGGTACACACACAACAGAAAGAACTGTTGCCAAAGTTGCCTGCATTTATTGCACATCAAATCCTGAGACCAGCAACACAGCTCAAAGGACAGGCTGGTTTTATTCGTTCTACACTATAACAGGTCCCACCGTGATTTGAACTCAGATCGCTGGATTCACAGTCCAGAGTGCTTACCTATACACCAGGGAATCTCCAGATGCTGCCAAATGAAGAATGTGTGCACTGGAAATGTCAACAGTGTTACACAGACAACAGTTTTAAAAGTCTGTCGTTTTACTGAGCAGTCCTGAAAACTCTGATGCTTGACAGGGGTTTCAAGGCTTATTGCATTTCACAGGGAGATATTTCAACTACTAGACCTTATGACTCTGTTTGGGGTGAAACACAAAAATAAGGAAGCACTTGAAAACGAGGGGTAAGGTTATAAATTAGGAATTTGGGATTGTGTCTGGGATCGCACTTCATGCCCAAAATGTGTTTTTAGCATTATCTGAATGAGATCCGCAAGGATATTTACTTAAAAGTGTGTCTATCGGAAACCATTGTGCAACCTTTGCCTCATCTCTCTCCCTGTATTAGTTCTTTAAACACTTGCCATGAGTGTTGATTGCACAAAGTGCTCTATGTCTCTGGAACAAGATGAGCTCGTTGACAATGCCACTGTGTGTCTCCCAGTTGGTGGAGTAACTGAGTCACTCATTGGGGCAAAAAAACCTACAACTAGCCAGCGGTAGGTTCCACCGAGATTTGAACTCGGATCACTGGATTCAAAGTCCAGAGTGCTCACCATTACACCGTGGAACCATTTCACATTGTTAGGCTACTTTTGTTGAACAGTTTCTTCCAGACGATTTGATTCATTTCATTTTTGTGTGCATATTGACAACTTGGAGATTGGGTGATCATGTAGCAAACTATAAAATTGTCAATACAAGGAAGTTTGGGTACATCTAAGCACTGTGTCACTCTTATCTCTGTGTGTGATGTTCATTGCATCTATCCAGATGAACTGTAACTTGTATAACATCAAAGTCTATGAATTCATCCAGGTAAGCAGCATTGGAGAATAGGTGGTTCCCCACCTTTGACTAATGTGGGAGAATGTGTTTTCCAAGTGTCAGCTGTTGTCCCTAAAATCCAACATTTGTCAGAAGTGGGATTCGAACCCACGCCTCCAGGAGAGACTGCGACCTGAACGCAGCGCCTTAGACCGCTCGGCCATCCTGACAACAGAAGGGGGGGGGGGGTGGTTGTTTGGTACTCCAAAGAAATCCGAAAAGACAGCGTTTAGATTATGCGTAATTATTGTGTATCAAATGTGCAAACTCGTCATCAGCCTATCTCTTTATCAGTTCATTGCTACCCTGGCCATCAGTGATTGATGCGTGAAGTATGGGATGTCTCAGGCAAAAAAGAGCTTGTTGATTAAGCCACTACACATCTATCAGCTGGTATTGGTGTTCTTTTGCCCTTTGCTGGGAAGACATCAATTCATGGAGCTTTAACATATGCATTCATTTTTTCAGCAAACTCCAGAAAAAGAGTTCTTAGAGTAACCAGTATCCAATTATCGCATTACATTAATTGAACCCCTTAATTTGATAGAGTACTAGAGTCATTGAATGGAGCACAACAGAAAGAACTGTTGCCAAAGTTGCCTGCATTTATTGCACATTAAATCCTGAGACCAGCAACACAGCTCAAAGGACGAGCTGGTTTTATTCGTCCTACACTATAACAGGTCCCACCGTAATTTGAACTCAGATCGCTGGATTCACAGTCCAGAGTGCTTACCTATACACCAGGGAATCTCCAGATGCTGCCAAATGAAGAATATGCGCACTGGAATTGTGAACAGTGTTACACAGACAACAGTTTTAACAGTCTGTGGTTTTACTAAGCAGTCCTGAACAGTCTGATGCTTGACAGGGGTTTCAAGGCTTATTGCATTTCACAGGGAGATATTTCAACTACTAGACCTTATGACTCTGTTTGGGGTGAAACACAAAAATAGGGAAGCACTTGAAAACGAGGGGTAGGGTTATAAATTAGGAATTTGGGATTGTGTCTGGGATCGCACTTCATGCCCAAAATGTGTTTTTAGCATTATCTGAATGAGATCCGCAAGGATATTTACTTAAGAGTGTGTCTATCGTAAACCATTGTGCAACCTTTGCCTCATCTCTCTCCCTGTATTAGTTCTTTAAACACTTGCCATGAGTGTTGATTGCACAAAGTACTCTATGTCTCTGGAACAAGATGAGCTCGTTGACAATGCCACTGTGTGTGTCCCAGTTGGTGGAGTAACTGAGTCACTCATTGGGGCAAAAAAACCTACAACTAGCCAGCGGTAGGTTCCACCAAGATTTGAACTCAGATCACTGGATTCAAAGTCCAGAGTGCTCCCCATTACAACATGGAACCATTTCACATTGTTAGGCTACTTTTGTTGAACAGTTTCTTCCAGACGATTTGATTCATTTCATTATTGTGTGCATATTGACAACTTGGAGATTGGGTGATCATGTAGCAAACTATAAAGTTGTCAATACAAGGAAGTTTGGGTACATCTAAGCACTGTGTCACTCTTACCTCTGTGTGTGATGTTCATTGCATCTATCCAGATGAACTGTAACTTGTATAACATCAAAGTCTATGAATTCATCCAGGTAAGCAGCATTGGAGAATAGGTGGTTCCCCACCTTTGACTAATGTGGGAGAATGTGTTTTCCAAGTGTCAGCTGTTGTCCCTAAAATCCAACATTTGTCAGAAGTGGGATTCGAACCCACGCCTCCAGGAGAGACTGCAACCTGAACGCAGCGCCTTAGACCGCGCGGCCATCCTGACAACAGAAGGGGGGGGGGGGGGGGTGGTTGTTTGGTACTCCAAAGAAATCCGAAAAGACAGCGTTTAGATTATGCGGAATTATTGTGAATCAAATGTGCAAACTCGTCATCAGGCTATCTCTTTATCAGTTCATTGCTACCCTGGCCATCAGTGATTGATGCGTGAATTATGGGATGTCTCAGGCAAAAAAGAGCTTGTTGATTAAGCCACTACACATCTGTCAGCTGGTATTGGTGTTCTTCTGCCCTTTGCTGGGAAGACATCAATTCATAGAGCTTTAACATATGCATTCATTTTTTCAGCAAACTCCAGAAAAAGAGTTCTTAGAGTAACCAGTATCCAATTATTGCATTACATTAATTGAACCACGTCATTTGGTAGAGTACTAGAGTCATTGAATGGAGCACAACAGAAAGAACTGTTGCCAAAGTTGCCTGCATTTATTGCACATTAAATCCTGAGACCAGCAACACAGCTCAAAGGACGAGCTGGTTTTATTCGTCCTACACTATAACAGGTCCCACCGTAATTTGAACTCAGATCGCTGGATTCACAGTCCAGAGTGCTTACCTATACACCAGGGAATCTCCAGATGCTGCCAAATGAAGAATATGCGCACTGGAAATGTGAACAGTGTTACACAGACAACAGTTGTAACAGTCTGTGGTTTTACTGAGCAGTCCTGAACACTCTGATGCTTGACTGGGGTTTCAAGGCTTATTGCATTTCACAGGGAGATATTTCAACTACTAGCCCTTATGACTCTGTTTGGGGTGAAACACAAAAATAGGGAAGTACTTGAAAACGAGTGGGAAGGGTTATAAATTAGGAATTTGGGATTGTGTCTGGGATCGCACTTCATGCCCAAAATGTGTTTTTAGCATTATCTGAATGAGATCCGCAAGGATATTTACTTAAGAGTGTGTCTATCGTAAACCATTGTGCAACCTTTGCCTCATCTCTCTCCCTGTATTAGTTCTTTAAACACTTGCCATGAGTGTTGATTGCACAAAGTACTCTATGTCTCTGGAACAAGATGAGCTCATTGACAATGCCACTGTGTGTCTCCCAGTTGGTGGAGTAACTGAGTCACTCATTGGGGCAAAAAAACCTACAACTAGCCAGCGGTAGGTTCCACCGAGATTTGAAGTCGGATCACTGGATTCAAAGCCCAGAGTGCTCACCATTACACCATGGAACCATTTCACATTGTTAGGCTACTTTTGTTGAACAGTTTCTTCCTGACGATTTGATTCATTTCATTATTGTGTGCATATTGACAACTTGGAGATTGGGTGATCATGTAGCAAACTATAAAATTGTCAATACAAGAAAGTTTGGGTACATCTAAGCACTGTGTCACTCTTATCTCTGTGTGTGATGTTCATTGCATCTATCCAGATGAACTGTAACTTGTATAACATCAAAGTCTATGAATTCATCCAGGTAAGCAGCATTGGAGAATAGGTGGTTCCCCACCTTTGACTAATGTGGGAGAATGTGTTTTCCAAGTGTCAGCTGTTGTCCGTAAAATCAAACATTTGTCAGAAGTGGGATTCTAACCCACGCCTCCAGGAGAGACTGCGATCTGAACGCAGCGCCTTAGACCTCTCGGCCATCCTGACAACAGAAGGGGGGGTTGTTTGGTACTCCAAAGAAATCCGAAAAGACAGCGTTTAGATTATGCGTAATTATTGTGAATCAAATGTGCAAACTCGTCATCAGCCTATCTCTTTATCAGTTCATTGCTACCCTGGCCATCAGTGATTGATGCGTGAAGTATGGGATGTGTCAGGCAAAAAAGAGCTTGTTGATTAAGCCACTACACATCTATCAGCTGGTATTGGTGTTCTTCTGCCCTTTGCTGGGAAGACATCAATTCATGGAGCTTTAACGTATGCATTCATTTTTTCAGCAAACTCCAGAAAAAGAGTTCTTAGAGTAACCAGTATCCAATTATTGCATTACATTAATTGAACCCCGTCATTTGATAGAGTACTAGAGTCATTGAATGGAGCACAACAGAAAGAACTGTTGCCAAAGTTGCCTGCATTTATTGCACATTAAATCCTGAGACCAGCAACACAGCTCAAAGGACAAGCTGGTTTTATTCGTTCTACACTATAACAGGTCCCACCGTGATTTCAATTCAATTCAATTCAATTCAATTCAACTTTATTTATATAGCGCCAATTCACAACAAAGTCATCTCAGGGCACTTTACAGAATAAAGTCAAGATTATAAAGATATATAAAGAGAACCCAACAATTCCCCCTGGAGCAAGCCATAGGCAACAGTGGAGAGGAAAAACTCCCTTTAACGGAAGAAACCTCCAGCAGAACCAGGCTCAGGGTGGACGGCCATCTGCCTCGACCGGTTGGGGTGAGTGGAAAGGGGAGAGAGAAAAGAACAGAGCAACAAAAAGCATTAACAAAACATCGGGCAGATTGGTAGGACCAGTAGCTTCACGCTGGAAGACACACAGCTTCAAAGCCGGGGGACACCTGCAGAAAGGGACAGAGAGAAGGGGACAGAGGAGGACAAAGACAACTACGGGAGAGAACACACAGAGTTAATGACATACAGTGGTGACAATTGCGGGATAAGAGGAGAGGAGAGAGGTCAAGAGGAGGAAAGGAGCTCAGTGCATTGGGGGGTGGGTCCCCCAGCAGTCTAAGCCTATGGCAGCATAACTATAACTAACTATATGCTTTATTAAAAAGGAAGGTTTTAAGCCTAGACTTAAACGTAGAGAGGGTGTCTGTTTCCCCAATGTGAACTGGGAGCTGGTTCCACAAGAGAGGAGCTTGATAGCTAAAGGCTCTACCTCCCATTCTACTTTTGGAAACTCTGGGAACCACAAGTAGGCCTGCATTCTGAGAGCGAAGTGGTCTACTGGGATGATGTGGTGCTATGAGGTCTTCTATATATGATGGAGCCTGACCATTCAGAGCTTTATATGTAAGAAGCAGGGTTTTAAATTCTATTCTACATTTAATTGGAAGCCAATGGAGAGAAGCTAGTGAAGGTGAAATATGATCTCTCTTGCTAGTTCCAGTCAGCACTCTTGCTGCAGCATTTTGGATTAATTGCAGGCTCTTTAGGGAGTTACTGGGGCATCCTGAAAGTAGGGAATTACAGTAGTCCAACCTAGAGGTAACAAATGCATGGACCAGTTTTTCGGCATCACTTTGAAACAGGATGCTCCTAATTTTGGCAATGTTCCGTAGGTGGAAGAAGGCTGTTCTAGAGATTTGTTTTATATGTGAGTTAAAGGACAGATCCTGATCAAACATAACTCCAAGGTTCCTTGCAGTAGTACTGGAGGCCAGACTTATGCCATCTAGTGTAACAATATGGTTGGACATCATATCTCTGAGATTTTTGGGCCCAAATACTATGACTTCAGTTTTGTCTGAGTTTAAAAGTAAAAAATTGTGGGACATCCAGGCCTTTATGTCTTGTAGGCATGCTTGAAGCTTTATTACCTGATTATTTTCATCTGGTTCCATAGATAAATATAGCTGGGTATCATCAGCATAACAGTGGAAATTTATGGAGTGTTTTCTAATAATGTTGCCTAAAGGAGACACATATAAAGTAAAAAGTATTGGTCCTAACACAGAGCCTTGTGGAACTCCATAGCTAACCTTTGTGTGCATGGAGGATTCATCATTAACATGAACAAATTGAAATCTATCAGATAGATAAGATTTAAACCAACCTAGTGCAGTTCCTGTAATTCCAATTTCATGTTCCAGTCTCTGTAATAAAATGTTATGATCAATGGTATCAAATGCAGCACTAAGATCTAACAGAACAAGTATAGAGATGAGTCCAGTATCTGAGGCCATGAGAAGATCGTTGGTGACTTTTACCAGTGCTGTTTCTGTACTATGATGAACTCTAAATCCTGACTGAAAGTCTTCATACAAATTATTCCTATGAAGGTGATCACATAATTGTTTTGCGACTACTTTTTCAATTATTTTAGAAATAAAGGGGAGATTAGATATTGGTCTGTAATTGGCTAAAACACCTGGGTCAAGACAGGGTTTTTTTAAGTAATGGTTTAATTACAGCTACCTTATAGGCCTGTGGTACATAGCCTGTTTCTAAAGATAGATTTATGATATCTAATATGAATGCATCTATTAAGGGTAAAACTTCCTTGAGCAGCTTAGTTGGAATAGGGTCTAGCAGACAGGTTGTTGGTTTAGATGAGTTAATAATTGAAGTTAGCTCAGAGAGATCTATGGGTAAAAAGCAGTCTAACAGGGATTGGGGCCTTATCGATGACTCTAGCACTGCTGTACATGAAGATCTATCTGTAATTTTTGGGGGGAGGATCTGGTGAATTCGTTCTCTAATAGCTACAATTTTATTCATAAAGAAGGTCATGAAGTCATTGCTGCTCAAAGTTAAGGGAAAACTAGGCTCAACAGAACTATGGCTCTTAGTCAGCCTGGCTACAGTGCTGAACAGAAACCGGGGGTTGTTCTTGTTTTCTTCTATTAATGATGAATAATATGCTGTTCTGGCATCACTGAGAGCTTTTTTGTACATTTTTAAACTATTTTTCCAGGCTAAATGAGATTCTTCTAACTTTCTGGAACGCCACTTCCTTTCTAACTTTCATGTTTCCTGTTTTAAGTTGCGTGTTTGTGAACTATACCATGGAGATCGCCTCTGCTGGTTTACTGCCTTCTTTTTTAGAGGGGCAACACTATCGAGTATTGTACGTAGTGAGGCTGCAGAATTGTCAACAAGATAATCTACTTGTGCAGGAGTAACATTAAGGAGACTACTTTCCATTGTATTAACATATGGTGAAGCAAATGATGAAGAAATAATTTCTTTAAATTTGTTGACAGCTTTTTCACTTAAGCATCTGCTATAGTGGAATTTTTCAGTTTTATAACTGCTATATAGTCTGTTATTGTAAATTCAAATGTTATTAAAAAATGGTAAGACAGAAGAGAGTTGTGAGGAAATATGGTTAAATTATCCGCTTCAATTCCATACGTAAGGACAAGGTCTAACGTGTGACTAAAACAGTAAGTGGGTTTATTTACATTTTGGGAAAAACCAATTGAATCTAATAATGAATTAAACGCAGTGCTCAGGCAGTTACTGTCAGCATCTACATGAATGTTAAAGTCACCCACTATAATGACTTTATCTGTACTAAGCACTAAATCAGATAGAAAATCAGAAAATTCAATCAAAGACTCTGAATAAGGGACTGGAGGACGGTACACGATAACAAATAATAGTGGGTGTGAAAGGCTAAGAGTAAGGCTTTCAAATGAGTTATAACTATGTTTAGGTCTAGGGTTTATTGATGAGCTAGAATGGAAGATTGCTGCAACTCCTCCACCTCGGCCTGTGCTTCTAGGAACATGATAATTAATATGACTTGGGGGTGTTGACTCATTTAAACTGACATATTCTTCCTGCTGCAACCAAGTTTCAGTGAGACAAAATAAATCGAATTGATGATCACTTATTAAGTCATTTACTAACAGAGATTTAGAAGAGAGAGATCTGATATTTAATAATCCACATTTAATAGTTTTGGGGTTTTGTTCTGTAAGAGGAGTAGTCTTAACTTTTATTAGGTTATTATGATTAACTCCTCTTGTTGATTTGAACTCAGATCGCTGGATTCACAGTCCAGAGTGCTTACCTATACACCAAGGAATCTTCAGATGCTGCCAAATGAAGAATGTGTGCACTGGAAATGTGAACAGTGTTACACAGACAACAGTTTTAACAGTCTGTGGTTTTACTGAGCAGTCCTGAACACTCTGATGCTTGACAGGGGTTTCAAGGCTTATTGCATTTCACAAGGAGATATTTCAACTACTAGACCTTATGACTCTGTTTGGTGTGAAACACAAAAATAGGGAAGCACTTGAAAACGAGGGGTAGGGTTATAAATTAGGAATTTGGGATTGTGTCTGGGATCGCACTTCATGCCCAAAATGTGTTTTTAGCATTATCTGAATGAGATCCGCAAGGATATTTACTTAAGAGTGTGTCTATCGTAAACCATTGTGCAACCTTTGCCTCATCTCTCTCCCTGTATTAGTTCTTTAAACACTTGCCATGAGTGTTGATTGCACAAAGTACTCTATGTCTCTGGAACAAGATGAGCTCGTTGACAATGCCACTGTGTGTCTCCCAGTTGGTGGAGTAACTGAGTCACTCATTGGGGCAAAAAAACCTAAAACTAGCCAGCGGTACGTTCCACCGAGATTTGAACTCGGATCACTGGATTCAAAGTCCAGAGTGCTCACCATTACACCATGGAACCATTTCACACTGTTAGGCTACTTTTGTTGAACAGTTTCTTCCAGACAATTTGATTCATTTCATTATTGTGTGCATATTGACAACTTGGAGATTGGGTGATCATGTAGCAAACTATAAAATTGTCAATACAAGGAAGTTTGGGTACATCTAAGCACTGTGTCACTCTTATCTCTGTGTGTGATGTTCATTGCATCTATCCAGATGAACTGTAACTTGTATAACATCAAAGTCTATGAATTCATCCAGGTAAGCAGCATTGGAGAATAGGTGGTTCCCCACCTTTGACTAATGTGGGAGAATGTGTTTTCCAAGTGTCAGCTGTTGTCCCTAAAATCCAACATTTGTCAGAAGTGGGATTCGAACCCACGCCTCCAGGAGAGATTTCGACCTGAACGCAGCGCCTTAGACAGCTCGGCCATCCTGACAACAGAAGGGGGGGGGTTGTTTGGTACTCCAAAGAAATCCGAAAAGACAGCGTTTAGATTATGCGTAATTATTGTGAATCAAATGTGCAAACTCGTCATCAGCCTATCTCTTTATCAGTTCATGCTACCCTGGCCATCAGTGATTGATGCGTGAAGTATGGGATGTCTCAGGCAAAAAAGAGCTTGTTGATTAAGCCACTACACATCTGTCAGCTGGTATTGGTGTTCTTTTGCCCTTTGCTGGGAATACATCAATTCATGGAGATTTAACATATGCATTCATTTTTTCAGCAAACTCCAGAAAAAGAGTTCTTAGAGTTACCAGTATCCAATTATTGCATTACATTAATTGAACCACGTCATTTGGTAGAGTACTAGAGTCATTGAATGGAGCACAACAGAAAGAACTGTTGCCAAAGTTGCCTGCATTTATTGCACATTAAATCCTGAGACCAGCAACACAGCTCAAAGGACGAGCTGGTTTTATTCGTCCTACACTATAACAGGTCCCACCGTAATTTGAACTCAGATCGCTGGATTCACAGTCCAGAGTGCTTACCTATACACCAGGGAATCTCCAGATGCTGCCAAATGAAGAATATGCGCACTGGAAATGTGAACAGTGTTACACAGACAACAGTTGTAACAGTCTGTGGTTTTACTGAGCAGTCCTGAACACTCTGATGCTTGACAGGGGTTTTAAGGCTTATTGCATTTCACAGGGAGATATTTCAACTACTAGCCCTTATGACTCTGTTTGGGGTGAAACACAAAAATAGGGAAGCACTTGAAAACGAGGGGTAGGGTTATAAATTAGGAATTTGGGATTGTGTCTGGGATCGCACTTCATGCCCAAAATGTGTTTTTAGCATTATCTGAATGAGATCCGCAAGGATATTTACTTAAGAGTGTGTCTATCGTAAACCATTGTGCAACTTTTGCCTCATCTCTCTCCCTGTATTAGTTCTTTAAACACTTGCCATGAGTGTTGATTGCACAAAGTACTCTATGTCTCTGGAACAAGATGAGCTCGTTGACAATGCCACTGTGTGTCTCCCAGTTGGTGGAGTAACTGAGTCACTCATTGGGGCAAAAAAACCTACAACTAGCCAGCAGTAGGTTCCACCGAGATTTGAACTCCGATCACTGGATTCAAAGTCCAGAGTGCTCACCATTACACCATGGAACCATTTCACATTGTTAGGCTACTTTTGTTGAACAGTTTCTTCCAGACGATTTGATTCATTTCATTATTGTGTGCATATTGACAACTTGGAGATTGGGTGATCATGTAGCAAACTATAAAGTTGTCAATACAAGGAAGTTTGGGTACATCTAAGCACTGTGTCACTCTTACCTCTGTGTGTGATGTTCATTGCATCTATCCAGATGAACTGTAACTTGTATAACATCAAAGTCTATGAATTCATCCAGGTAAGCAGCATTGGAGAATAGGTGGTTCCCCACCTTTGACTAATGTGGGAGAATGTGTTTTCCAAGTGTCAGCTGTTGTCCCTAAAATCCAACATTTGTCAGAAGTGGGGTTCGAACCCTCGCCTCCAGGAGAGACTGCGATCTGAACGCAGCGCCTTAGACCGCTCGGCCATCCTGACAACAGAACAGGCTTGGTTTGGTACTCCAAAAAAAAATGCGCAAAGACAGCATTTAGATTAGGCGTAATTATTGTAAATCAAATGTGCAAACTCGTCATCAGCCTACCTCTTTATCGGTTTATTGCTACCCTGGCCATCAGTGATGGATGCGTGAAGTATGGTATGTCTCAGGCAAAAAAGAGCTTGTTGATTAAGCCACTACACACCTGTCAGCTGGTATTGGTGTTCTTCTGCCCTTTACTGGCAAGACATCAATTCATAGAGCTTTAACATATACATTCAGTTTTTCAGCAAACTCCAGAAAAGGTAACCAGTATCCAAATATTGCATTATATTAATTGAACCACGTCATTTGGTAGAGTACTAGAGTCAATGAATGGAGCATAAGAGAAAGAACTGTTGCCAAAGTTGCCTGCATTTATTGCACATTAAAACCTGAGAACAGCAAGCCAGCTTAAAGGTCCAGCTGGTTTTATTCATTCTACACTATAACAGGTCCCATCGTGATTTGAACTCAGATTGCTGGATTCATAGTCCAGAGTGCTTACCTATACACCAGGGAATCTCCAGATGCTGCCAAATGAAGCAAGTGTGCACTGGAAAAGTGAACAGTGTTACACAGACACTATTTTTAATATATTTCAAATACTAACCCTTATGACAAAAATAAGGAAGCACTTGAAAACTAGGGTAGGGTTATAAAAGAGGAATTGGGGATTGTGTCTGGGATCGCACTTCATGCCCAAACTTGAATGGAATGCCCAAAATGTGTTTTTAGCATTATGTGACAGAGATCAGCAAGGATACTTAGCTAAGAGTGTGTTTATTTTAAACCATCGTGCAGGCTTGGCCTCATTTCTGTGCCGGTTTCAGTTTTTTTAGACTTGTCATGAGTGTTTAGTGCACATAGTATTCTGTTTCTGGAACAAGATGAGCTCCATGACAATGCCACTGTGAGTCTCCCAGTTGGTGGAGTAACCGAGTCAATCATTGCATCGAGAAAAGCTACAAGCTGCCAACAGTAGGTCCCACCGAGATTTGAACTCGGATCGCTGGATTCAGAGTCCAGAGTGCTCACCATTACACCATGGAACCTTTCCACATTGCTAGCTTTATGTTGTTGAACAGGTTCTTCCACACAATTTGATTCATTTCATTATTGTCTCCAACTTGACAACTTGGAGATTTGGCTGATCATGTAGCAAACTAAAAAAATGTCAATACGAGGCGGTTTGGGTACATCTAAGCACTGTGTCACTTTTATCTCAGTGTGTGATGTTCATTGCATCTATCCAGATGCACTGTAACTTGTATAACATGAAAATCTATGGATTTGGCCAATAGAGTCAGTCTCAAATAGACTCTCATTAGTGATTATAGGGCATAGATGAAAGACTACCTTTGATACGTAAGTAGAGGGGTGCCAAAGCCATGCTCCTTGAGCTCCACAGCCCTGCTTGCTTGTCAGCTATCCGTGCTTTACCCACTGCTCCTGCACTTTCTGTCTGATTGAACACACCTTATCCAGGTAAGCAGTCTTGGAGAATAAGTGGTTCCCCACCTCTGACGAATGTGGAAGAATGGATCCAATGTGTTTTCCAAGTGTCAGCTGTGGTCCCTAAAATCCAACATTTGTCAGAAGTGGGATTCGAACCCACGCCCCCAGGAGAGACTGCGACCTAAACGCAGCGCCTTAGACCGCTCGGCCATCCTGACAACAGAAGGGGGGGTTGTTTGGTACTCCAAAGAAATCCGAAAAGACAGCGTTTAGATTATGCGTAATTATTGTGAATCAAATGTGCAAACTCGTCATCAGCCTATCTCTTTATCAGTTCATTGCTACCCTGGCCATCAGTGATTGATGCGTGAAGTATGGGATGTCTCAGGCAAAAAAGAGCTTGTTGATTAAGCCACTACACATCTATCAGCTGGTATTGGTGTTCTTTTGCCCTTTGCTGGGAAGACATCAATTCATGGAGCTTTAACATATGCATTCATTTTTTCAGCAAACTCCAGAAAAAGAGTTCTTAGAGTAACCAGTATCCAATTATCGCATTACATTAATTGAACCCCTTAATTTGATAGAGTACTAGAGTCATTGAATGGAGCACAACAGAAAGAACTGTTGCCAAAGTTGCCTGCATTTATTGCACATTAAATCCTGAGACCAGCAACACAGCTCAAAGGACGAGCTGGTTTTATTCGTCCTACACTATAACAGGTCCCACCGTAATTTGAACTCAGATTGCTGGATTCACAGTCCAGAGTGCTTACCTATACACCAGGGAATCTCCAGATGCTGCCAAATGAAGAATATGCACACTGGAAATGTGAACAGTGTTACACAGACAACAGTTGTAACAGTCTGTGGTTTTACTGAGCAGTCCTGAACACTCTGATGCTTGACAGGGGTTTCAAGGCTTATTGCATTTCACAGGGAGATATTTCAACTACTAGCCCTTATGACTCTGTTTGGGGTGAAACACAAAAATAGGGAAGCACTTGAAAACGAGGGGTAGGGTTATAAATTAGGAATTTGGGATTGTGTCTGGGATCGCACTTCATGCCCAAAATGTGTTTTTAGCATTATCTGAATGAGATAATATTTACTTAAGAGTGTGTCTATCGTAAACCATTGTGCAACCTTTGCCTCATCTCTCTCCCTGTATTAGTTCTTTAAACACTTGCCATGAGTGTTGATTGCACAAAGTACTCTATGTCTCTGGAACAAGATGAGCTCGTTGACAATGCCACTGTGTGTCTCCCAGTTGGTGGAGTAACTGAGTCACTCATTGGGGCAAAAAAACCTACAACTAGCCAGCGGTAGGTTCCACTGAGATTTGAACTCGGATCACCGGATTCAAAGTCCAGAGTGCTCACCATTACACCATGGAACCATTTCACATTGTTAGGCTACTTTTGTTGAACAGTTTCTTCCAGACGATTTGATTCATTTCATTATTGTGTGCATATTGACAACTTGGAGATTGGGTGATCATGTAGCAAACTATAAAGTTGTCAATACAAGGAAGTTTGGGTACATCTAAGCACTGTTTCACTCTTACCTCTGTGTGTGATGTTCATTGCATCTATCCAGATGAACTGTAATTTGTATAACATCAAAGTCTATGAATTCCTCCAGGTAAGCAGCATTGGAGAATAGGTGGTTCCCCACCTTTGACTAATGTGGGAGAATGTGTTTTCCAAGTGTCAGCTGTTGTCCCTAAAATCCAACATTTGTCAGAAGTGGGGTTCGAACCCACGCCTCCAGGAGAGACTGCGACCTGAACGCAGCGCCTTAGACCGCTCGGCCATCCTGACAACAGAAGTGGGGGTTGTTTGGTACTCCAAAGAAATCCGAAAAGACAGCGTTTAGATTATGCGTAATTATTGTGAATCAAATGTGCAAACTCGTCATCAGCCTATCTCTTTATCAGTTTATTGCTACCCTGGCCATCAGTGATTGATGCGTGAAGTATGGGATGTCTCAGGCAAAAAAGAGCTTGTTGATTAAGCCACTACACATCTATCAGCTGGTATTGGTGTTCTTTTGCCCTTTGCTGGGAAGACATCAATTCATGGAGCTTTAACATATGCATTCATTTTTTCAGCAAACTCCAGAAAAAGAGTTCTTAGAGTAACCAGTATCCAATTATTGCATTACATTAATTGAACCCCGTAATTTGATAGAGTACTAGAGTCATTGAATGGAGCACAACAGATAGAACTGTTGCCAAAGTTGCCTGCATTTATTGCACATTAAATCCTAAGACCAGCAACACAGCTCAAAGGACAAGCTGGTTTTATTCGTTCCAAACTATAACAGGTCCCACCGTGATTTGAACTCAGATCGCTGGATTCACAGTCCAGAGTGCTTACCTATACACCAGGGCATCTCCAGATGCTGCCAAATGAAGAATGTGTGCACTGGAAATGTGAACAGTGTTACACAGACAACAGTTTTAACAGTCTGTGGTTTTACTAAGCAGTCCTGAACACTCTGATGCTTGACAGGGGTTTCAAGGCTTATTGCATTTCACAGGGAGATATTTCAACTACTAGACCTTATGACTCTGTTTGGGGTGAAACACAAAAATAGGGAAGCACTTGAAAACGAGGGGTAGGGTTATAAATTAGGAATTTGGGATTGTGTCTGGGATCGCACTTCATGCCCAAAATGTGTTTTTAGCATTATCTGAATGAGATCCGCAAGGATATTTACTTAAGAGTGTGTCTATCGTAAACCATTGTGCAACCTTTGCCTCATCTCTCTCCCTGTATTAGTTCTTTAAACACTTGCCATGAGTGTTGATTGCACAAAGTACTCTATGTCTCTGGAACAAGATGAGCTCGTTGACAATGCCACTGTGTGTCTCCCAGTTGGTGGAGTAACTGAGTCACTCATTGGGGCAAAAAAACCTACAACTAGCCAGTGGTAGGTTCCACCGAGATTTGAACTCAGATCACTGGATTCAAAGTCCAGAGTGCTCCCCATTACACCATGGAACCATTTCACATTGTTAAGCTACTTTTGTTGAACAGTTTCTTCCAGACGATTTGATTAATTTCATTATTGTGTGCATATTGACAACTTGGAGATTGGGTGATCATGTAGCAAACTATAAAATTGTCAATACAAGGAAGTTTGGGTACATCTAAGCACTGTGTCACTCTTACCTCTGTGTGTGATGTTCATTGCATCTATCCAGATGAACTGTAAATTGTATAACATCAAAGTCTATGAATTCATCCAGGTAATCAGCATTGGAGAATAGGTGGTTCCCCACCTTTGACTAATGTGGGAGAATGTGTTTTCCAAGTGTCAGCTGTTGTCCCTAAAATCCAACATTTGTCAGAAGTGGGGTTCGAACCCACGCCTCCAGGAGAGACTGCGACCTGAACGCAACGCCTTAGACCGCTCGGCCATCCTGACAACAGAAGGGGGGGGTTGTTTGGTACTCCAAAGAAATCCGAAAAGACAGCGTTTAGATTATGCGTAATTATTGTGAATCAAATGTGCAAACTCGTCATCAGCCTATCTCTTTATCCGTTCATTGCGACCCTGGCCATCAGTGATTGATGCGTGAAGTATGGGATGTCTCAGGCAAAAAAGAGCTTGTTGAGTAAGCCAATACACATCTGTCAGCTGGTATTGGTGTTCTTCTGCCCTTTGCTGGGAAGACATCAATTCATGGAGCTTTAACATATGCATTAATTTTTTCAGCAAACTCCAGAAAAAGAGTTCTTAGAGTAACCAGTATCCAATTATTGCATTACATTAATTGAACCCCGTAATTTGATAGAATACAAGAGTCATTGAATGGAGCACAACAGAAAGAACTGTTGCCAAAGTTGCCTGCATTTATTGCACATTAAATCCTGAGACCAGCAACACAGCTCAAAGGACGAGCTGGTTTTATTCGTTCTACACTATAACAGGTCCCACCGTGATTTGAACTCAGATCGCTGGATTCACAGTCCAGAGTGCTTACCTATACACCAGGGAATCTCCAGATGCTGCCAAATGAAGAATGTGTGCACTGGAAATGTGAACAGTGTTACACAGACAACAGTTTTAACAGTCTGTGGTTTTACTGAGCAGTCCTGAACACTCTGATGCTTGACTGGGGTTTCAAGGCTTATTGCATTTCACAGGGAGATATTTCAACTACTAGACCTTATGACTCTGTTTGGTGTGAAACACAAAAATAGGGAAGCACTTGAAAACGAGGGGTAGGGTTATAAATGAGGAATTTGGGATTGTGTCTGGGATCGCACTTCATGCCCAAAATGTGTTTTTAGCATTATCTGAATGAGATCCGCAAGGATATTTACTTAAGAGTGTGTCTATCGTAAACCATTGTGCAACCTTTGCCTCATCTCTCTCCCTCATCTCTCTCCCTGTATTAGTTCTTTAAACACTTGCCATGAGTGTTGATTGCACAAAGTACTCTATGTCTCTGGAACAAGATGAGCTCGTTGACAATGCCACTGTGTGTCTCCCAGTTGGTGGAGTAACTGAGTCACTCATTGGGGCAAAAAAACCTACAACTAGCCAGCGGTAGGTTCCACCGAGATTTGAACTCGGATCACCGGATTCAAAGTCCAGAGTGCTCACCATTACACCATGGAACCATTTCACATTGTTAGGCTACTTTTGTTGAACAGTTTCTTCCAGACGATTTGATTCATTTCATTATTGTGTGCATATTGACAACTTGGAGATTGGGTGATCATGTAGCAAACTATAAAGTTGTCAATACAAGGAAGTTTGGGTACATCTAAGCACTGTGTCACTCTTACCTCTGTGTGTGATGTTCATTGCATCTATCCAGATGAACTGTAATTTGTATAACATCAAAGTCTATGAATTCCTCCAGGTAAGCAGCATTGGAGAATAGGTGGTTCCCCACCTTTGACTAATGTGGGAGAATGTGTTTTCCAAGTGTCAGCTGTTGTCCCTAAAATCCAACATTTGTCAGAAGTGGGGTTCGAACCCACGCCTCCAGGAGAGACTGCGACCTGAACGCAGCGCCTTAGACCGCTCGGCCATCCTGACAACAGAAGTGGGGGTTGTTTGGTACTCCAAAGAAATCCGAAAAGACAGCGTTTAGATTATGCGTAATTATTGTGAATCAAATGTGCAAACTCGTCATCAGCCTATCTCTTTATCAGTTTATTGCTACCCTGGCCATCAGTGATTGATGCGTGAAGTATGGGATGTCTCAGGCAAAAAAGAGCTTGTTGATTAAGCCACTACACATCTATCAGCTGGTATTGGTGTTCTTTTGCCCTTTGCTGGGAAGACATCAATTCATGGAGCTTTAACATATGCATTCATTTTTTCAGCAAACTCCAGAAAAAGAGTTCTTAGAGTAACCAGTATCCAATTATTGCATTACATTAATTGAACCCCGTAATTTGATAGAATACAAGAGTCATTGAATGGAGCACAACAGAAAGAACTGTTGCCAAAGTTGCCTGCATTTATTGCACATTAAATCCTAAGACCAGCAACACAGCTCAAAGGACGAGCTGGTTTTATTCGTTCTACACTATAACAGGTCCCACCGTGGTTTGAACTCAGATCGCTGGATTCACAGTCCAGAGTGCTTACCTATACACCAGGGAATCTCCAGATGCTGCCAAATGAAGAATGTGTGCACTGGAAATGTGAACATTGTTACACAGACAACAGTTTTAACAGTCTGTGGTTTTACTGAACAGTCCTGAACACTCAGATGCTTGACAGGGGTTTCAAGGCTTATTGCATTTCACAGGGAGATATTTACACTACTAGAGCTTATGACTCTGTTTGGGGTGAAACACAAAAATAGGGAAGCACTTGAAAACGAGGGGTAGGGTTATAAATTAGGAATTTGGGATTGTGTCTGGGATCGCACTTCATGCCCAAAATGTGTTTTTAGCATTATCTGAATGAGAATCGCAAGGATATTTACTTAAGAGTGTGTCTATCGTAAACCATTGTGCAACCTTTGCCTCATCTCTCTCCCTGTATTAGTTCTTTAAACACTTGCCATGAGTGTTGATTGCACAAAGTACTCTATGTCTCTGGAACAAGATGAGCTCGTTGACAATGCCACTGTGTGTCTCCCAGTTGGTGGAGTAACTGAGTCACTCATTGGGGCAAAAAAACCTACAACTAGCCAGCGGTAGGTTCCACCGAGATTTGAACTCGGATCACTGGATTCAAAGTCCAGAGTGCTCACCATTACACCATGGAACCATTTCACATTGTTAGGCTACTTTTGTTGAGCAGTTTCTTCCAGACGATTTGATTCATTTCAGCATTGTGTGCATATTGACAACTTGGAGATTGGGTGATCATGTAGCAAACTATAAAATTGTCAATACAAGGAAGTGTGGGTACATCTAAGCACTGTGTCACTCTTATCTCTGTGTGTGATGTTCATTGCATCTATCCAGATGAACTGTAACTTGTATAACATCAAAGTCTATGAATTCATCCAGGTAAGCAGCATTGGAGAATAGGTGGTTCCCCACCTTTGACTAATGTGGGAGAATGTGTTTTCCAAGTGTCAGCTGTTGTCCCTAAAATCCAACATTTGTCAGAAGTGGGATTCGAACCCACGCCTCCAGGAGAGACTGCGACTTGAACGCAGCGCCTTTGACCGCTCGGCCATCCTGACAACAGAAGGGGGGGTTGTTTGGTAATCCAAAGAAATACGAAAAGACAGCGTTTAGATTATGCGTAATTATTGTGAATCAAATGTGCAAACTCGTCATCAGCCTATCTCTTTATCAGTTTATTGCTACCCTGGCCATCAGTGATTGATGAGTGAAGTATGGGATGTCTCAGGCAAAAAAGAGCTTGTTGATTAAGCCACTACATATCTGTCAGCTGGTATTGGTGTTCTTCTGCCCTTTGCTGGGAAGACATCAATTCATGGAGCTTTAACATATGCATTCATTTTTTCAGCAAACTCCAGAAAAAGAGTTCTTAGAGTAACCAGTATCCAATTATTGCATTACATTAATTGAACCACATCATTTGGTAGAGTACTAGAGTCATTGAATGGAGCACAACAGAAAGAACTGTTGCCAAAGTTGCCTGCATTTATTGCACATTAAATCCTGAGACCAGCAACACAGCTCAAAGGACAAGCTGGTTTTATTCGTTCCAAACTATAACAGGTCCCACCGTGATTTGAACTCAGATTGCTGGATTCACAGTCCAGAGTGCTTACCTATACACCAGGGCATCTCCAGATGCTGCCAAATGAAGAATGTGTGCACTGGAAATGTGAACAGTGTTACACAGACAACAGTTTTAACAGTCTGTGGTTTTACTAAGCAGTCCTGAACACTCTGATGCTTGACAGGGGTTTCAAGGCTTATTGCATTTCACAGGGAGATATTTCAACTACTAGACCTTATGACTCTGTTTGGGGTGAAACACAAAAATAGGGAAGCACTTGAAAACGAGGGGTAGGGTTATAAATTAGGAATTTGGGATTGTGTCTGGGATCGCACTTCATGCCCAAAATGTGTTTTTAGCATTATCTGAATGAGATCCGCAAGGATATTTACTTAAGAGTGTGTCTATCGTAAACCATTGTGCAACCTTTGCCTCATCTCTCTCCCTGTATTAGTTCTTTAAACACTTGCCATGAGTGTTGATTGCACAAAGTACTCTATGTCTCTGGAACAAGATGAGCTCGTTGACAATGCCACTGTGTGTCTCCCAGTTGGTGGAGTAACTGAGTCACTCATTGGGGCAAAAAAACCTACAACTAGCCAGTGGTAGGTTCCACCGAGATTTGAACTCAGATCACTGGATTCAAAGTCCAGAGTGCTCCCCATTACACCATGGAACCATTTCACATTGTTAAGCTACTTTTGTTGAACAGTTTCTTCCAGACGATTTGATTCATTTCATTATTGTGTGCATATTGACAACTTGGAGATTGGGTGATCATGTAGCAAACTATAAAATTGTCAATACAAGGAAGTTTGGGTACATCTAAGCACTGTGTCACTCTTACCTCTGTGTGTGATGTTCATTGCATCTATCCAGATGAACTGTAAATTGTATAACATCAAAGTCTATGAATTCATCCAGGTAATCAGCATTGGAGAATAGGTGGTTCCCCACCTTTGACTAATGTGGGAGAATGTGTTTTGCAAGTGTCAGCTGTTGTCCCTAAAATCCAACATTTGTCAGAAGTGGGATTCGAACCCATGCCTCCAGGAGAGACTGCGACTTGAACGCAGCGCCTTAGACCGCTCGTGACAACAGAAGGGGGGGTTGTTTGGTACTCCAAAGAAATACGAAAAGACAGCGTTTAGATTATGCGTAATTATTGTGAATCAAATGTGCAAACTCGTCATCAGCCTATCTCTTTATCAGTTCATTGCTACCCTGGCCATCAGTGATGGATGCGTGAAGTATGGTATGTCTCAGGCAAAAAAGAGCTTGTTGATTAAGACACTACACACCTGTCAGCTGGTATTGGTGTTCTTCTGCCCTTTACTGGCAAGACATCAATTCATAGAGCTTTAACATATACATTCAGTTTTTCAGCAAACTCCAGAAAAGGTAACCAGTATCCAAATATTGCATTATATTAATTGAACCACGTCATTTGGTAGAGTACTAGAGTCAATGAATGGAGCATAAGAGAAAGAACTGTTGCCAAAGTTGCCTGCATTTATTGCACATTAAAACCTGAGAACAGCAAGCCAGCTTAAAGGTCCAGCTGGTTTTATTCATTCTACACTATAACAGGTCCCATCGTGATTTGAACTCAGATTGCTGGATTCATAGTCCAGAGTGCTTACCTATACACCAGGGAATCTCCAGATGCTGCCAAATGAAGCAAGTGTGCACAGGAAAAGTGAACAGTGTTACACAGACACTAGTTTTAATATATTTCAAATACTAACCCTTATGACAAAAATAAGGAAGCACTTGAAAACTAGGGTAGGGTTATAAAAGAGGAATTGGGGATTGTGTCTGGCATCGCACTTCATGCCCAAACTTGAATGGAATGCCCAAAATGTGTTTTTAGCATTATGTGACAGAGATCAGCAAGGATACTTAGCTAAGAGTGTGTTTATTTTAAACCATCGTGCAGGCTTGGCCTCATTTCTGTGCCGGTTTCAGTTTTTTTAGACTTGTCATGAGTGTTTAGTGCACATAGTATTCTGTTTCTGGAACAAGATGAGCTCCATGACAATCCCACTGTGAGTCTCCCAGTTGGTGGAGTAACCGAGTCAATCATTGCATCGAGAAAAGCTACAACCTGCCAACAGTAGGTCCCACCGAGATTTGAACTCGGATCGCTGGATTCAGAGTCCAGAGTGCTCACCATTACACCATGGAACCTTTCCACATTGCTAGCTTTATGTTGTTGAACAGGTTCTTCCACACAATTTGATTCATTTCATTATTGTCTCCAACTTGACAACTTGAAGATTTGGCTGATCATGTAGCAAACTAAAAAAATGTCAATACGAGGCGGTTCGGGTACATCTAAGCACTGTGTCACTTTTATCTCAGTGTGTGATGTTCATTGCATCTATCCAGATGCACTGTAACTTGTATAACATGAAAATCTATGGATTTGGCCAATAGAGTCAGTCTCAAATAGACTCTCATTAGTGATTATAGGGCATAGATGAAAGACTACCTTTGATACGTAACTAGAGGGGTGCCAAAGCCATGCTCCTTGAGCTCCACAGCCCTGCTTGCTTGTCAGCTATCCGTGCTTTACCCACTGCTCCTGCACTTTCTGTCTGATTGAACACACCTTAGGTGATTCCCCACCTCTGACGAATGTGGAAGAATGGATCCAATGTGTTTTCCAAGTGTCAGCTGTTGTCCTTAAAAAACAACATTTGTCAGAAGTGGGATTTGAACCCACGCCTCCAGGAGAGACTGCGACCTTAACGCAGCGCCTTAGACCGCTCGGCCATCCTGACAACAGAACAGGCTTGGTTTGGTACTCCAAAAAAAATGCGCAAAGACAGCATTTAGATTAGGCGTAATTATTGTAAATCAAATGTGCAAACTCGTCATCAGCCTATCTCTTTATCGGTTTATTGCTACCCTGGCCATCAGTGATGGATGCGTGAAGTATGGTATGTCTCAGGCAAAAAAGAGCTTGTTGATTAAGCCACTACACATCTATCAGCTGATATTGGTGTTCTTTTGCCCTTTGCTGGGAAGACATCAATTCATGGAGCTTTAACATATGCATTCATTTTTTCAGCAAACTCTAAGAAAAAGAGTTCTTAGAGTAACCAGTATCCAATTATCGCATTACATTAATTGAACCCCTTAATTTGATAGAGTACTAGAGTCATTGAATGGAGCACAACAGAAAGAACTGTTGCCAAAGTTGCCTGCATTTATTGCACATTAAATCCTGAGACCAGCAACACAGCTCAAAGGACGAGCTGGTTTTATTCGTCCTACACTATAACAGGTCCCACCGTAATTTGAACTCAGATTGCTGGATTCACAGTCCAGAGTGCTTACAAGGAAGTTTGGGTACATCTAAGCACTGTGTCACTCTTATCTCTGTGTGTGATATTCATTGCATCTATCCAGATGAACTGTAACTTGTATAACATCAAAGTCTATGAATTCATCCAGGTAAGCAGCATTGGAGAATAGGTGGTTCCCCACCTTTGACTAATGTGGGAGAATGTGTTTTCCAAGTGTCAGCTGTTGTCCCTAAAATCAAACATTTGTCAGAAGTGGGATTCGAACCCACGCCTCCAGGAGAGACTGCGACCTGAACGCAGCGCCTTAGACCGCTCGGCCATCCTGACAACAGAAGTGGGGGTTGTTTGGTACTCCAAAGAAATCCGAAAAGACAGCGTTTAGATTATGCGTAATTATTGTGATTTAAATGTGCAAACTCGTCATCAGCCTATCTCTTTATCAGTTCATTGCTACCCTGGCCATCAGTGATTGATGCGTGAAGTATGGGATGTCTCAGGCAAAAAAGAGCTTGTTGATTAAGCCACTACACATCTATCAGCTGGTATTGGTGTTCTTTTGCCCTTTGCTGGGAAGACATCAATTCATGGAGCTTTAACATATGCATTCATTTTTTCAGCAAACTCCAGAAAAAGAGTTCTTAGAGTAACCAGTATCCAATTATTGCATTACATTAATTGAACCCCTTAATTTGATAGAGTACTAGAGTCATTGAATGGAGCACAACAGAAAGAACTGTTGCCAAAGTTGCCTGCATTTATTGCACATTAAATCCTGAGACCAGCAACACAGCTCAAAGGACAAGCTGGTTTTATTCGTTCCACACTATAACAGGTCCCACCGTGATTTGAACTCAGATCGCTGGATTCACAGTCCAGAGTGCTTACCTATACACCAGGGCATCTCCAGATGCTGCCAAATGAAGAATGTGTGCACTGGAAATGTGAACAGTGTTAGACAGACAACAGTTTTAACAGTCTGTGGTTTTACTAAGCAGTCCTGAACACTCTGATGCTTGACAGGGGTTTCAAGGCTTATTGCATTTCACAGGGAGATATTTCAACTACTAGACCTTATGACTCTGTTTGGTGTGAAACACAAAAATAGGGAAGCACTTGAAAACGAGGGGTAGGGTTATAAATTAGGAATTTGGGATTGTGTCTGGGATCGCACTTCATGCCCAAAATGTGTTTTTAGCATTATCTGAATGAGATCCGCAAGGATATTTACTTAAGAGTGTGTCTATCGTAAACCATTGTGCAACCTTTGCCTCATCTCTCTCCCTGTATTAGTTCTTTAAACACTTGCCATGAGTGTTGATTGCACAAAGTACTCTATGTCTCTGGAACAAGATGAGCTCGTTGACAATGCCACTGTGTGTCTCCCAGTTGGTGGAGTAACTGAGTCACTCATTGGGGCAAAAAAACCTACAACTAGCCAGCGGTAGGTTCCACCGAGATTTGAACTCAGATCACTGGATTCAAAGTCCAGAGTGCTCCCCATTACACCATGGAACCATTTCACATTGTTAGGCTACTTTTGTTGAACAGTTTCTTCCAGACGATTTGATTCATTTCATTATTGTGTGCATATTGACAACTTGGAGATTGGGTGATCATGTAGCAAACTATAAAATTGTCAATACAAGGAAGTTTGGGTACATCTAAGCACTGTGTCACTCTTATCTCTGTGTGTGATATTCATTGCATCTATCCAGATGAACTGTAACTTGTATAACATCAAAGTCTATGAATTCATCCAGGTAAGCAGCATTGGAGAATAGGTGGTTCCCCACCTTTGACTAATGTGGGAGAATGTGTTTTCCAAGTGTCAGCTGTTGTCCCTAAAATCAAACATTTGTCAGAAGTGGGATTCGAACCCACGCCTCCAGGAGAGACTGCGACCTGAACGCAGCGCCTTAGACCGCTCGGCCATCCTGACAACAGAAGGGGGGGGTTGTTTGGTACTCCAAAGAAATCCGAAAAGACAGCGTTTAGATTACGCGTAATTATTGTGAATCAAATGTGCAAACTCGTCATCAGCCTATCTCTTTATCAGTTCATTGCGACCCTGGCCATCAGTGATTGATGCGTGAAGTATGGGATGTGTCTCAGGCAAAAAAGAGCTTGTTGAGTAAGCCACTACACATCTGTCAGCTGGTATTGGTGTTCTTCTGCCCTTTGCTGGGAAGACATCAATTCATGAAGCTTTAACATATGCATTCATTTTTTCAGCAAACTCCAGAAAAAGAGTTCTTAGAGTAACCAGTATCCAATTATTGCATTCCATTAATTGAACCCCGTAATTTGATAGAGTACTAGAGTCATTGAATCGAGCACAACAGAAAGAACTGTTGCCAAAGTTGCCTGCATTTATTGCACATTAAATCCTGAGACCAGCAACACAGCTCAAAGGACGAGCTGGTTTTATTCGTTCTACACTATAACAGGTCCCACCGTGATTTGAACTCAGATCGCTGGATTCACAGTCCAGAGTGCTTACCTATACACCAGGGAATCTCCAGATGCTGCCAAATGAAGAATGTGTGCACTGGAAATGTGAACAGTGTTACACAGACAACAGTTGTAACAGTCTGTCGTTTTACTGAGCAGTGCTGAACACTCTGATGCTTGACTGGGGTTTCAAGGCTTATTGCATTTCACAGGGAGATATTTCAACTACTAGACCTTATGACTCTGTTTGGTGTGAAACACAAAAATAGGGAAGCACTTGAAAACGAGGGGTAGGGTTATAAATTAGGAATTTGGGATTGTGTCTGGGATCGCACTTCATGCCCAAAATGTGTTTTTAGCATTATCTGAATGAGATCCGCAAGGATATTTACTTAAGAGTGTGTCTATCGTAAACCATTGTGCAACCTTTGCCTCATCTCTCTCCCTCATCTCTCTCCCTGTATTAGTTCTTTAAACACTTGCCATGAGTGTTGATTGCACAAAGTACTCTATGTCTCTGGAACAAGATGAGCTCATTGACAATGCCACTGTGTGTCTCCCAGTTGGTGGAGTAACTGAGTCACTCATTGGGGCAAAAAAACCTACAACTAGCCAGCGGTAGGTTCCACCGAGATTTGAAGTCGGATCACTGGATTCAAAGCCCAGAGTGCTCACCATTACACCATGGAACCATTTCACATTGTTAGGCTACTTTTGTTGAACAGTTTCTTCCTGACGATTTGATTCATTTCATTATTGTGTGCATATTGACAACTTGGAGATTGGGTGATCATGTAGCAAACTATAAAATTGTCAATACAAGAAAGTTTGGGTACATCTAAGCACTGTGTCACTCTTACCTCTGTGTGTGATGTTCATTGCATCTATCCAGATGAACTGTAACTTGTATAACATCAAAGTCTATGAATTCATCCAGGTAAGCAGCATTGGAGAATAGGTGGTTCCCCACCTTTGACTAATGTGGGAGAATGTGTTTTCCAAGTGTCAGCTGTTGTCCGTAAAATCAAACATTTGTCAGAAGTGGGATTCTAACCCACGCCTCCAGGAGAGACTGCGATCTGAACGCAGCGCCTTAGACCTCTCGGCCATCCTGACAACAGAAGGGGGGGTTGTTTGGTACTCCAAAGAAATCCGAAAAGACAGCGTTTAGATTATGCGTAATTATTGTGAATCAAATGTGCAAACTCGTCATCAGCCTATCTCTTTATCAGTTCATTGCTACCCTGGCCATCAGTGATTGATGCGTGAAGTATGGGATGTGTCAGGCAAAAAAGAGCTTGTTGATTAAGCCACTACACATCTATCAGCTGGTATTGGTGTTCTTCTGCCCTTTGCTGGGAAGACATCAATTCATGGAGCTTTAACGTATGCATTCATTTTTTCAGCAAACTCCAGAAAAAGAGTTCTTAGAGTAACCAGTATCCAATTATTGCATTACATTAATTGAACCCCGTCATTTGATAGAGTACTAGAGTCATTGAATGGAGCACAACAGAAAGAACTGTTGCCAAAGTTGCCTGCATTTATTGCACATTAAATCCTGAGACCAGCAACACAGCTCAAAGGACAAGCTGGTTTTATTCGTTCTACACTATAACAGGTCCCACCGTGATTTCAATTCAATTCAATTCAATTCAATTCAACTTTATTTATATAGCGCCAATTCACAACAAAGTCATCTCAGGGCACTTTACAGAATAAAGTCAAGATTATAAAGATATATAAAGAGAACCCAACAATTCCCCCTGGAGCAAGCCATAGGCAACAGTGGAGAGGAAAAACTCCCTTTAACGGAAGAAACCTCCAGCAGAACCAGGCTCAGGGTGGACGGCCATCTGCCTCGACCGGTTGGGGTGAGTGGAAAGGGGAGAGAGAAAAGAACAGAGCAACAAAAAGCATTAACAAAACATCGGGCAGATTGGTAGGACCAGTAGCTTCACGCTGGAAGACACACAGCTTCAAAGCCGGGGGACACCTGCAGAAAGGGACAGAGAGAAGGGGACAGAGGAGGACAAAGACAACTACGGGAGAGAACACACAGAGTTAATGACATACAGTGGTGACAATTGCGGGATAAGAGGAGAGGAGAGAGGTCAAGAGGAGGAAAGGAGCTCAGTGCATTGGGGGGTGGGTCCCCCAGCAGTCTAAGCCTATGGCAGCATAACTATAACTAACTATATGCTTTATTAAAAAGGAAGGTTTTAAGCCTAGACTTAAACGTAGAGAGGGTGTCTGTTTCCCCAATGTGAACTGGGAGCTGGTTCCACAAGAGAGGAGCTTGATAGCTAAAGGCTCTACCTCCCATTCTACTTTTGGAAACTCTGGGAACCACAAGTAGGCCTGCATTCTGAGAGCGAAGTGGTCTACTGGGATGATGTGGTGCTATGAGGTCTTCTATATATGATGGAGCCTGACCATTCAGAGCTTTATATGTAAGAAGCAGGGTTTTAAATTCTATTCTACATTTAATTGGAAGCCAATGGAGAGAAGCTAGTGAAGGTGAAATATGATCTCTCTTGCTAGTTCCAGTCAGCACTCTTGCTGCAGCATTTTGGATTAATTGCAGGCTCTTTAGGGAGTTACTGGGGCATCCTGAAAGTAGGGAATTACAGTAGTCCAACCTAGAGGTAACAAATGCATGGACCAGTTTTTCGGCATCACTTTGAAACAGGATGCTCCTAATTTTGGCAATGTTCCGTAGGTGGAAGAAGGCTGTTCTAGAGATTTGTTTTATATGTGAGTTAAAGGACAGATCCTGATCAAACATAACTCCAAGGTTCCTTGCAGTAGTACTGGAGGCCAGACTTATGCCATCTAGTGTAACAATATGGTTGGACATCATATCTCTGAGATTTTTGGGCCCAAATACTATGACTTCAGTTTTGTCTGAGTTTAAAAGTAAAAAATTGTGGGACATCCAGGCCTTTATGTCTTGTAGGCATGCTTGAAGCTTTATTACCTGATTATTTTCATCTGGTTCCATAGATAAATATAGCTGGGTATCATCAGCATAACAGTGGAAATTTATGGAGTGTTTTCTAATAATGTTGCCTAAAGGAGACACATATAAAGTAAAAAGTATTGGTCCTAACACAGAGCCTTGTGGAACTCCATAGCTAACCTTTGTGTGCATGGAGGATTCATCATTAACATGAACAAATTGAAATCTATCAGATAGATAAGATTTAAACCAACCTAGTGCAGTTCCTGTAATTCCAATTTCATGTTCCAGTCTCTGTAATAAAATGTTATGATCAATGGTATCAAATGCAGCACTAAGATCTAACAGAACAAGTATAGAGATGAGTCCAGTATCTGAGGCCATGAGAAGATCGTTGGTGACTTTTACCAGTGCTGTTTCTGTACTATGATGAACTCTAAATCCTGACTGAAAGTCTTCATACAAATTATTCCTATGAAGGTGATCACATAATTGTTTTGCGACTACTTTTTCAATTATTTTAGAAATAAAGGGGAGATTAGATATTGGTCTGTAATTGGCTAAAACACCTGGGTCAAGACAGGGTTTTTTTAAGTAATGGTTTAATTACAGCTACCTTATAGGCCTGTGGTACATAGCCTGTTTCTAAAGATAGATTTATGATATCTAATATGAATGCATCTATTAAGGGTAAAACTTCCTTGAGCAGCTTAGTTGGAATAGGGTCTAGCAGACAGGTTGTTGGTTTAGATGAGTTAATAATTGAAGTTAGCTCAGAGAGATCTATGGGTAAAAAGCAGTCTAACAGGGATTGGGGCCTTATCGATGACTCTAGCACTGCTGTACATGAAGATCTATCTGTAATTTTTGGGGGGAGGATCTGGTGAATTCGTTCTCTAATAGCTACAATTTTATTCATAAAGAAGGTCATGAAGTCATTGCTGCTCAAAGTTAAGGGAAAACTAGGCTCAACAGAACTATGGCTCTTAGTCAGCCTGGCTACAGTGCTGAACAGAAACCGGGGGTTGTTCTTGTTTTCTTCTATTAATGATGAATAATATGCTGTTCTGGCATCACTGAGAGCTTTTTTGTACATTTTTAAACTATTTTTCCAGGCTAAATGAGATTCTTCTAACTTTCTGGAACGCCACTTCCTTTCTAACTTTCATGTTTCCTGTTTTAAGTTGCGTGTTTGTGAACTATACCATGGAGATCGCCTCTGCTGGTTTACTGCCTTCTTTTTTAGAGGGGCAACACTATCGAGTATTGTACGTAGTGAGGCTGCAGAATTGTCAACAAGATAATCTACTTGTGCAGGAGTAACATTAAGGAGACTACTTTCCATTGTATTAACATATGGTGAAGCAAATGATGAAGAAATAATTTCTTTAAATTTGTTGACAGCTTTTTCACTTAAGCATCTGCTATAGTGGAATTTTTCAGTTTTATAACTGCTATATAGTCTGTTATTGTAAATTCAAATGTTATTAAAAAATGGTAAGACAGAAGAGAGTTGTGAGGAAATATGGTTAAATTATCCGCTTCAATTCCATACGTAAGGACAAGGTCTAACGTGTGACTAAAACAGTAAGTGGGTTTATTTACATTTTGGGAAAAACCAATTGAATCTAATAATGAATTAAACGCAGTGCTCAGGCAGTTACTGTCAGCATCTACATGAATGTTAAAGTCACCCACTATAATGACTTTATCTGTACTAAGCACTAAATCAGATAGAAAATCAGAAAATTCAATCAAAAACTCTGAATAAGGGACTGGAGGACGGTACACGATAACAAATAATAGTGGGTGTGAAAGGCTAAGAGTAAGGCTTTCAAATGAGTTATAACTATGTTTAGGTCTAGGGTTTATTGATGAGCTAGAATGGAAGATTGCTGCAACTCCTCCACCTCGGCCTGTGCTTCTAGGAACATGATAATTAATATGACTTGGGGGTGTTGACTCATTTAAACTGACATATTCTTCCTGCTGCAACCAAGTTTCAGTGAGACAAAATAAATCGAATTGATGATCACTTATTAAGTCATTTACTAACAGAGATTTAGAAGAGAGAGATCTGATATTTAATAATCCACATTTAATAGTTTTGGGGTTTTGTTCTGTAAGAGGAGTAGTCTTAACTTTTATTCGGTTATTATGATTAACTCCTCTTGTTGATTTGAACTCAGATCGCTGGATTCACAGTCCAGAGTGCTTACCTATACACCAAGGAATCTTCAGATGCTGCCAAATGAAGAATGTGTGCACTGGAAATGTGAACAGTGTTACACAGACAACAGTTTTAACAGTCTGTGGTTTTACTGAGCAGTCCTGAACACTCTGATGCTTGACAGGGGTTTCAAGGCTTATTGCATTTCACAGGGAGATATTTCAACTACTAGCCCTTATGACTCTGTTTGGGGTGAAACACAAAAATAGGGAAGCACTTGAAAACGAGTGGGAAGGGTTATAAATTAGGAATTTGGGATTGTGTCTGGGATCGCACTTCATGCCCAAAATGTGTTTTTAGCATTATCTGAATGAGATCCGCAAGGATATTTACTTAAGAGTGTGTCTATCGTAAACCATTGTGCAACCTTTGCCTCATCTCTCTCCCTGTATTAGTTCTTTAAACACTTGCCATGAGTGTTGATTGCTCAAAGTACTCTATGTCTCTGGAACAAGATGAGCTCGTTGACAATGCCACTGTGTGTCTCCCAGTTGGTGGAGTAACTGAGTCACTCATTGGGGCAAAAAAACCTACAACTAGCCAGCGGTAGGTTCCACCGAGATTTGAACTCGGATCACTGCATTCAAAGTCCAGAGTGCTCACCATTTTTTTTTTTTATCTTTTTATTATCAAAAATACACTTTACAAAAAGAAATTAGGTATATACAGAGATAAGTAAACAAAACATTACATCCATAGTCCTTTCAACTAAATTAAACAACTTAAATCAAGATCTATTTCTCTAATGTAAATACATATATTTATAAATATAGGGGGATAATCATAACCACACATTGTAAACATGTCATATATCTATCTATCTATATATATCTATATATACCCATATATATCTATATATCTATACATATATATACACACATATATATACACACACACATACATATACACACACACACATATATATATACACATATATACATATACATATATATACATATACATATATACATATACACACACACACACACACACACACACATATATATATATATATATATATATATATATATATATATATATATACACATATATATATATATACATATACATACACATATATATAAATACCCATACTTTTACACACATATACCTCTCTATATATATCCATACCTATATATATACATATTATACATACAAACATATATACAAACACACACACACATACATTATACACATATACATTCATATACACATACACATACCCATATATATATATATATATATACACATACACACACATATACATATACATATATATATACATACATATATATATATACATACATACACACATATATATATACACACACATACATACATACAAATACACATACAATAATAGGTCAATAAAATTCACCCAAAATCAAAGTGCAATCTACCCTCCCCATCTAACACACATAAATCATTTTTTACCCCCCATTTAATGAGAAACCCCTCATTATCAACCGAAAACAGAATACTCAAATAATGTGACACCATATTTTGAAAAATCAACACCCTCTTCATCTTTTTCCCTTCATACAATGCATAATTCCTGGCTATATACACAACATGACGAGCTACACTCAACAAGAAATTCACTAACCCCACATTTATTTTTGTATGTCCCTTCTCTAACCCAAAACACCACACCCAATCCCATGCCTCACCTTCCAAACCAGTCACCTTACACTTATTTCTTAATAAACTTTTTACCCAATTCCTGAATTTTTGTGTGACCGCACAGCACAACAACAAGTGATTAAAATCCTCATCCTCCATCCCGCAGACCGCACATGTTCTCACATATGTGTGCTTACTGATCTGGTGTAGGACAACAGAGACAAGCACTCTCCTGTGACGCAGTCTGAAATTTGAATTGGCTATCGCAGGGGGGAGCCATTTATCATGCATATTAGTCCAGATTGTAGAAGTGGGTCGGGTGGGGAACACATGAGACCATGAGGAGTTTGCTGTGGGCTGTTTGAATATTTTGTCAATTAGAACCTTGTACCAAAATTTTGACTGTAAATCTTTGAAATCCCTATTTTTGAGATCACAGGAGAGTGAAAAATCAATTCTGCCATCCCCCACCAGCTCACCATCTGCTTCCTGCAACTTCTCCCTCCATTCCAGTGGCATTCTCCGACAGATATCTGTACAGAAATGTAACACCTTGGCCCATCTGATGTTCACACCTGTCCTTCTTACTTTTTTAAGGACTTCCAGAGGGTTTAAGGCCCCTGTCTGGTCCAGAACATCCCCAATTTGGTGAAACACCCCATTTAAGGCACCCCGGCTAACCAGGAATCTCTCCCGGCCACCGAAACGCGGGTTACCAAAGATTGGTTGCTTAAGTACATCTGCTTTCGAAATCAATTTGCACTCTAGATGTGGCAAGACCTGAACCCACGCCTCAGCGGCCTCCTGGAAAAGTGGGTCCGCATCTGCCACAGGCCGTGCCAGCGCACTGCTGCATAAATTATACTCCCCACACGCACCCCTCCTCCTTATCTCTGCGTCCAAGTAGTCCTTCCAAATATAATCTGTCTTATCATATAGCCATTTTTTAAAAAGTTTCAGTCTTAAAGATACTAATTTGGTTTTCAAATCACAGAGATTCAAACCCCCTTTTGCGTATGGCCCAACTAGTGTCTTGTGAGCAATAGTGAAGGCCTTGCCTTTCCACAAGAAACCGCTGATAGCGCTGCACAGCCCGGACAGTACATCGCCCGGCAGGTGACAGACCTGCATGGCATAGACCAGCCCCGGCACTATTATGGAGTTTATAATGACCACTCTTCCCTTCAGCCCAAGACCTCTCATCTTCCACAGCCCAAGCCTGGACCTACACCACGCGAGCCTCTCCTCCCAGGTTTTGCGGACGCTGACCAGCGGCTGAGGACAAATATATATCCCAAGTAGCTTGACCTCAGTCTCACCCCTTTTAAAATTCAGACCCACATCCCCTAGAGCAGACCCGGGCCCACAAATAAGGCTGGATTTCTCCCTATTAACTCGGGCTCCCGCCGCCTGCTCATATGCTTCAAGGTGCTTTAGCACCTGTTGTAAACTCTCACCATCCTTAACCATAATGCTTATATCATCCGCATACTGAGCTATTTTAAACTCATTACCTTTGGGAGATGTTATCCCCTTGATAAGCAGATCGGTTATAATGGATTGTGCAAGAGGCTCTGCTACAATTGCATATAGCATAGCAGACAGCGGACATCCCTGCCTCACTGATCTCTCTAGGGGGAAAGGATCTGTTAAGAGGCCGTTACATTTCACGACACTAGTAGCCCGGCTGTACAACAACTTCACCCGTTCTCGAAAAATTGGGCCGAACCCAAAAACCCCCAGACATCCAAAGAGAAACTCATGACTGACCCTGTCAAATGCCTTCTCCAAATCAACACTGAGGTATATGCCCCCTGTCATCATTAGGTTTTCAAAAGACAACTTTGTTGACAGGATGCAGTCAGCAATATCCCTCCCAGGAATACTGTAAGTCTGGGTAGGCCCAATTATCGAGCCGATCACTCCTTTGAGCCTAAAACCCAGTACCTTAGTCAGGATCTTATAGTCAGTGTTGAGCAGGCTAATTGGTCTATAGTTTGCTAGGTCAGATTTTTCCCCTTTGTTTTTATACACTAGAGTGATCACTCCCCTCAGGAAGGACTCTGCGCACCTGCCCTCCTCCTGTATGGCCAAAAAAAGTCTGCAGAGGACAGGGGCCAGCAGGTGACTGAAATGCTGATAGAATTCAGCTGAGAGACCGTCCAAACCTGGGCTCCTTGATGTATTCAGGGCTAAGATTGCCTCTTTCACTTCTTCCAACTGGATGTTTTCATCACACAAAGCCGCATCCTCGTGACTGAGGGAGCAGCTAATTTTCCCAAGTACTTGATTTAACTTTATCTGTGATATCTTTTGCCTACTAAATAAATTGGAATAGAAATCTTGCACGGTTTGTAAAATATCCACTGAATCAGTATGTGTGTTACCCTCCGAGTCCTTTATTTCAGAAATATATGTTTTGGTCTGTTTCCTCTTTTCCAAACCCAGAAAAAATGCAGTACAGCGCTCACCTTTCAACATATGCTGCGCTTTGCTGCGGATCATTGCACCCCTGCATTTTCTCTCATCAAGGTGTCTCAACTGCTCCCTCAGCACAAGATACGTCTCCAACGGATGTCCACACCCAGCCTCAACCAACTCAAGCTCCTTTTTCAGGCGGTCCCTCAGCTCATCCTCCTCTCTTTTCTCTCTTTGTCTTTTCTCTCTGCTCAATGCGATGCAGCGCTTCTTGATTTTTAACTTAGTGCGCTCCCACCACTCAATGATGTCAACCACAAACTCACTTTGATCACATAGAGCAGAGAGAAAAGACTCCATTTTTGCTCTAAAAAATCCATCCTCTAAGAGGCTTGAATTAAAGCACCACAAGCCCCCATTCCTCTGCACCCTGCCCTCCCCTAGAGCCACTCTCAGAGAGGCATGATCACTCCAAGTGCAAAACTCATATTTACAGTTATTTAAAACCTTAACCAAACCTGACGCTAGCAAGCACAAATCTATTCTAGATTGTTTCAGCCTGCCCAACACCACTTGCCTGCGCGAATACGCACGGGTACCGGGGTTCAGTACTCTCCATGCATCCATCAAGTCACACTCTTCCATCCATTCAAACACAGCCGACCTACTAGTGTCATTCTTAAATTTATTGTTGACACCCACATCTATCCTAGCCAGTGTCACATTCCAGTCCCCTATCACCACCGAGCGATCATCTGTCCATCTTTTACAGCGCCTGAAAAAAACCCTCCTCTCTCCTTCACTATTTGGCCCATATAAATTCACAATTCTATATCTCTGACTCTGTTCAATTACATCAATCACCAGTAGCCTTCCCTGATCATCCTTAGCAATTTGCACGACACTCTCAAACAATCCAGGTTTTACAAAGATTGCTACCCCTGCAGTTTTGTCTGGGGAGAGAGAATAAAACAGATCCCCTCTCCAAAAGCACTTTATGCTTTTTATTATCTCAGAGGTCCACCTGCATTCCTGGACGCACAGGATGTCACACAGCATTTTCCCGCAAAGCTGTTCAATTCTCTCAATGTTTTTAAGACCATTCAAATTTTGAGAGAGAAGCAGCATTCCCAGAAAAAAAAACTAAAATCGGCCCTGTCATTTTTTGGCATATTTCTTACCTTTATTTCTATACCCTCCCTCAGTTCCACTTGGCTTACCCTGCTGTGCCCTCTTCCTGACCTGTTTTACCCATTGGACATCCATCTCTAAATCTGAGACTAGTAGCCTGGGGAGCCAGCAGGGCTACATCAGAAGTGGGTATTCGAGTGGTGGACTCTATTTCATTTCGAGAGTGAGGCTCATTCGGCTCAGGCCGGGGTGAGCCTAGCCAGCCCCCTTCAGGGCGACTCGCCGCATCCCCGCTCCAGTCCGCCAGCACATGATCCATACTGGATCCTAGCTCATCGACACCCTCATTTCTTATGCCCTCTTGCACCAACAAGTCAGCACTCTGTGACACCACCTCATCTCCAAGCTCATTCTCACTCTCTGTCTCGCTACCCAGGGCTGGCTCCTGTGCAGGCCTGACATTACTCCTCTCATCATCAGAGATGGAGTCCCGGTTTACCACCCCTTCCCCTTCACCTGCATTATGGCAATTACATTGCTCCGCTGGGGCATGGCACGCAACACACCTGTGCGCCCAGGCATCACACTCACGTGCATAATGACCCTGTTTATTGCATTGCATGTGAAAGCATGTGAAATCTGGGCAATCTCTAACTATATGCCCAGGCTGTAAACACATCCTACACACCTTAACCTGATTATTATGAATAACTCTGAAGTATTCTGGCCCTGTGGCCGTCATAAATTTTGAGGAATATGGTAATGACTGCACAGTTTCATTAAATTTAACTTTTACATATCTTGTTCCGTCCGCCACGTCAGTCCCAGGCCACAACCGTCTTTTAATAGGAGAGATTGCTCTCACTCCCCACACATCCAGTTTTTCTAAAATGTCCTCATCCGCAATATAGGCAGGCAAATTCAAAAATGACACCACCAATTCATCGATAACTAAAGTTTTTACCATCACCACTGCTCTACCCACTTTAAATCCATCTAAGAGTCTTTTCTTTCCAGCTTCGCTCTTGACCGTCACCTCATATTTATTCGGCCCCGTCTCCCGCAATGCAACGATGCCTCCACACACATCACGCATTGCTCTCAGCAGTTCCATTGTCTTAACTTTCTCTTCTCCCACCACCTCAGCCAATACAGTCAAGTCCCTATCATACCGCATTTCTTTCCGTGTCTCTGTCGCTCCACCCGGCTCCGAACGCGTGCTTACCCGTTCTCCCTGTTGTCTCTCATCTGCCGCCAAACAGTCATTCTCCATTCTCCGTCCAGGCCGCTCCTTTGCAATCTCCATTCTTTTCTCAATCTGCTTGACACCCTTATTCAGCGACTTCCTCGTCTCCTCCGCCAGCTCCAGCTCATTCCCTCTCAACGCGCTTTCCCCATAGACGCCACTTTTCTCCGTTTCCATTCTTCTCCTTCCGCTCTTGATGGATGAAATGTGCAAACTCGTCATCAGCCTATCTCTTTATCAGTTCATTGCTACCCTTGCCATCAGTGATTGATGCGTGAAGTATGGGATGTCTCAGGCAAAAAAGAGCTTGTTGATTAAGCCACTACACATCTATCAGCTGGTATTGGTGTTCTTCTGCCCTTTGCTGGGAAGACATCAATTCATAGAGCTTTAACATATGCATTCATTTTTTCAGCAAACTCCAGAAAAAGAGTTCTTAGAGTAACCAGTATCCAATTATTGCATTACATTAATTGAACCACGTCATTTGGTAGAGTACTAGAGTCATTGAATGGAGCACAACAGAAAGAACTGTTGCCAAAGTTGCCTGCATTTATTGCACATTAAATCCTGAGACCAGCAACACAGCTCAAAGGACGAGCTGGTTTTATTCGTCCTACACTATAACAGGTCCCACCGTAATTTGAACTCAGATCGCTGGATTCACAGTCCAGAGTGCTTACCTATACACCAGGGAATCTCCAGATGCTGCCAAATGAAGAATATGCGCACTGGAAATGTGAACAGTGTTACACAGACAACAATTGTAACAGTCTGTGGTTTTACTGAGCAGTCCTGAACACTCTGATGCTTGACAGGGGTTTCAAGGCTTATTGCATTTCACAGGGAGATATTTCAACTACTAGCCCTTATGACTCTGTTTGGGGTGAAACACAAAAATAGGGAAGCACTTGAAAACGAGGGGTAGGGTTATAAATTAGGAATTTGGGATTGTGTCTGGGATCGCACTTCATGCCCAAAATGTGTTTTTAGCATTATCTGAATGAGATCCGCAAGGATATTTACTTAAGAGTGTGTCTATCGTAAACCATTGTGCAACCTTTGCCTCATCTCTCTCCCTGTATTAGTTCTTTAAACACTTGCCATGAGTGTTGATTGCACAAAGTACTCTATGTCTCTGGAACAAGATGAGCTCGTTGACAATGCCACTGTGTGTCTCCCAGTTGGTGGAGTAACTGAGTCACTCATTGGGGCAAAAAAACCTACAACTAGCCAGCGGTAGGTTCCACCGAGATTTGAACTCGGATCACTGGATTCAAAGTCCAGAGTGCTCACCATTACACCATGGAACCATTTCACACTGTTAGGCTACTTTTGTTGAGCAGTTCCTTCCAGACGATTTGATTCATTTCAGTATTGTGTGCATATTGACAACTTGGAGATTGGGTGATCATGTAGCAAACTATAAAATTGTCAATACAAGGAAGTTTGGGTACATCTAAGCACTGTGTCACTCTTATCTCTGTGTGTGATGTTCATTGCATCTATCCAGATGAACTGTAACTTGTATAACATCAAAGTCTATGAATTCATCCAGGTAAGCAACATTGGAGAATAGGTGGTTCCCCACCTTTGACTACTGTGGGAGAATGTGTTTTCCAAGTGTCAGCTGTTGTCCATAAAATCCAACATTTGTCAGAAGTGGGGTTCGAACCCTCGCCTCCAGTAGAGACTGCGATCTGAACGCAGCGCCTTAGACCGCTCGGCCATCCTGACAACAGAACAGGCTTGGTTTGGTACTCCAAAAAAAAATGCGCAAAGACAGCATTTAGATTAGGCGTAATTATTGTAAATCAAATGTGCAAACTCGTCATCAGCCTATCTCCTTATCGGTTTATTGCTACCCTGGCCATCAGTGATGGATGCGTGAAGTATGGTATGTCTCAGGCAAAAAAGAGCTTGTTGATTAAGCCACTACACACCTGTCAGCTGGTATTGGTGTTCTTCTGCCCTTTACTGGCAAGACATCAATTCATAGAGCTTTAACATATACATTCAGTTTTTCAGCAAACTCCAGAAAAGGTAACCAGTATCCAAATATTGCATTATATTAATTGAACCACGTCATTTGGTAGAGTACTAGAGTCAATGAATGGAGCATAAGAGAAAGAACTGTTGCCAAAGTTGCCTGCATTTATTGCACATTAAAACCTGAGAACAGCAAGCCAGCTTAAAGGTCCAGCTGGTTTTATTCATTCTACACTATAACAGGTCCCATCGTGATTTGAACTCAGATTGCTGGATTCATAGTCCAGAGTGCTTACCTATACACCAGGGAATCTCCAGATGCTGCCAAATGAAGCAAGTGTGCACTGGAAAAGTGAACAGTGTTACACAGACACTATTTTTAATATATTTCAAATACTAACCCTTATGACAAAAATAAGGAAGCACTTGAAAACTAGGGTAGGGTTATAAAAGAGGAATTGGGGATTGTGTCTGGGATCGCACTTCATGCCCAAACTTGAATGGAATGCCCAAAATGTGTTTTTAGCATTATGTGACAGAGATCAGCAAGGATACTTAGCTAAGAGTGTGTTTATTTTAAACCATCGTGCAGGCTTGGCCTCATTTCTGTGCCGGTTTCAGTTTTTTTAGACTTGTCATGAGTGTTTAGTGCACATAGTATTCTGTTTCTGGAACAAGATGAGCTCCATGACAATGCCACTGTGAGTCTCCCAGTTGGTGGAGTAACCGAGTCAATCATTGCATCGAGAAAAGCTACAAGCTGCCAACAGTAGGTCCCACCGAGATTTGAACTCGGATCGCTGGATTCAGAGTCCAGAGTGCTCACCATTACACCATGGAACCTTTCCACATTGCTAGCTTTATGTTGTTGAACAGGTTCTTCCACACAATTTGATTCATTTCATTATTGTCTCCAACTTGACAACTTGGAGATTTGGCTGATCATGTAGCAAACTAAAAAAATGTCAATACGAGGCGGTTTGGGTACATCTAAGCACTGTGTCACTTTTATCTCAGTGTGTGATGTTCATTGCATCTATCCAGATGCACTGTAACTTGTATAACATGAAAATCTATGGATTTGGCCAATAGAGTCAGTCTCAAATAGACTCTCATTAGTGATTATAGGGCATAGATGAAAGACTACCTTTGATACGTAAGTAGAGGGGTGCCAAAGCCATGCTCCTTGAGCTCCACAGCCCTGCTTGCTTGTCAGCTATCCGTGCTTTACCCACTGCTCCTGCACTTTCTGTCTGATTGAACACACCTTATCCAGGTAAGCAGTCTTGGAGAATAAGTGGTTCCCCACCTCTGACGAATGTGGAAGAATGGATCCAATGTGTTTTCCAAGTGTCAGCTGTGGTCCCTAAAATCCAACATTTGTCAGAAGTGGGCTTCAAACCCACGCCTCCAGGAGAGACTGCGACCTAAACGCAGCGCCTTAGACCGCTCGGCCATCCTGACAACAGAAGGGGGGGTTGTTTGGTACTCCAAAGAAATCCGAAAAGACAGCGTTTAGATTATGCGTAATTATTGTGAATCAAATGTGCAAACTCGTCATCAGCCTATCTCTTTATCAGTTCATTGCTACCCTGGCCATCAGTGATTGATGCGTGAAGTATGGGATGTCTCAGGCAAAAAAGAGCTTGTTGATTAAGCCACTACACATCTATCAGCTGGTATTGGTGTTCTTTTGCCCTTTGCTGGGAAGACATCAATTCATGGAGCTTTAACATATGCATTCATTTTTTCAGCAAACTCCAGAAAAAGAGTTCTTAGAGTAACCAGTATCCAATTATCGCATTACATTAATTGAACCCCTTAATTTGATAGAGTACTAGAGTCATTGAATGGAGCACAACAGAAAGAACTGTTGCCAAAGTTGCCTGCATTTATTGCACATTAAATCCTGAGACCAGCAACACAGCTCAAAGGACGAGCTGGTTTTATTCGTCCTACACTATAACAGGTCCCACCGTAATTTGAACTCAGATTGCTGGATTCACAGTCCAGAGTGCTTACCTATACACCAGGGAATCTCCAGATGCTGCCAAATGAAGAATATGCACACTGGAAATGTGAACAGTGTTACACAGACAACAGTTGTAACAGTCTGTGGTTTTACTGAGCAGTCCTGAACACTCTGATGCTTGACAGGGGTTTCAAGGCTTATTGCATTTCACAGGGAGATATTTCAACTACTAGCCCTTATGACTCTGTTTGGGGTGAAACACAAAAATAGGGAAGCACTTGAAAACGAGGGGTAGGGTTATAAATTAGGAATTTGGGATTGTGTCTGGGATCGCACTTCATGCCCAAAATGTGTTTTTAGCATTATCTGAATGAGATAATATTTACTTAAGAGTGTGTCTATCGTAAACCATTGTGCAACCTTTGCCTCATCTCTCTCCCTGTATTAGTTCTTTAAACACTTGCCATGAGTGTTGATTGCACAAAGTACTCTATGTCTCTGGAACAAGATGAGCTCGTTGACAATGCCACTGTGTGTCTCCCAGTTGGTGGAGTAACTGAGTCACTCATTGGGGCAAAAAAACCTACAACTAGCCAGCGGTAGGTTCCACCGAGATTTGAACTCGGATCACCGGATTCAAAGTCCAGAGTGCTCACCATTACACCATGGAACCATTTCACATTGTTAGGCTACTTTTGTTGAACAGTTTCTTCCAGACGATTTGATTCATTTCATTATTGTGTGCATATTGACAACTTGGAGATTGGGTGATCATGTAGCAAACTATAAAGTTGTCAATACAAGGAAGTTTGGGTACATCTAAGCACTGTGTCACTCTTACCTCTGTGTGTGATGTTCATTGCATCTATCCAGATGAACTGTAATTTGTATAACATCAAAGTCTATGAATTCCTCCAGGTAAGCAGCATTGGAGAATAGGTGGTTCCCCACCTTTGACTAATGTGGGAGAATGTGTTTTCCAAGTGTCAGCTGTTGTCCCTAAAATCCAACATTTGTCAGAAGTGGGGTTCGAACCCACGCCTCCAGGAGAGACTGCGACCTGAACGCAGCGCCTTAGACCGCTCGGCCATCCTGACAACAGAAGTGGGGGTTGTTTGGTACTCCAAAGAAATCCGAAAAGACAGCGTTTAGATTATGCGTAATTATTGTGAATCAAATGTGCAAACTCGTCATCAGCCTATCTCTTTATCAGTTTATTGCTACCCTGGCCATCAGTGATTGATGCGTGAAGTATGGGATGTCTCAGGCAAAAAAGAGCTTGTTGATTAAGCCACTACACATCTATCAGCTGGTATTGGTGTTCTTTTGCCCTTTGCTGGGAAGACATCAATTCATGGAGCTTTAACATATGCATTCATTTTTTCAGCAAACTCCAGAAAAAGAGTTCTTAGAGTAACCAGTATCCAATTATTGCATTACATTAATTGAACCCCGTAATTTGATAGAGTACTAGAGTCATTGAATGGAGCACAACAGATAGAACTGTTGCCAAAGTTGCCTGCATTTATTGCACATTAAATCCTAAGACCAGCAACACAGCTCAAAGGACAAGCTGGTTTTATTCGTTCCAAACTATAACAGGTCCCACCGTGATTTGAACTCAGATCGCTGGATTCACAGTCCAGAGTGCTTACCTATACACCACGGCATCTCCAGATGCTGCCAAATGAAGAATGTGCGCACTGGAAATGTGAACAGTGTTACACAGACAACAGTTTTAACAGTCTGTGGTTTTACTAAGCAGTCCTGAACACTCTGATGCTTGACAGGGGTTTCAAGGCTTATTGCATTTCACAGGGAGATATTTCAACTACTAGACCTTATGACTCTGTTTGGGGTGAAACACAAAAATAGGGAAGCACTTGAAAACGAGGGGTAGGGTTATAAATTAGGAATTTGGGATTGTGTCTGGGATCGCACTTCATGCCCAAAATGTGTTTTTAGCATTATCTGAATGAGATCCGCAAGGATATTTACTTAAGAGTGTGTCTATCGTAAACCATTGTGCAACCTTTGCCTCATCTCTCTCCCTGTATTAGTTCTTTAAACACTTGCCATGAGTGTTGATTGCACAAAGTACTCTATGTCTCTGGAACAAGATGAGCTCGTTGACAATGCCACTGTGTGTCTCCCAGTTGGTGGAGTAACTGAGTCACTCATTGGGGCAAAAAAACCTACAACTAGCCAGCGGTAGGTTCCACCGAGATTTGAACTCGGATCACTGGATTCAAAGTCCAGAGTGCTCACCATTACACCGTGGAACCATTTCACATTGTTAGGCTACTTTTGTTGAACAGTTTCTTCCAGACGATTTGATTCATTTCATTTTTGTGTGCATATTGACAACTTGGAGATTGGGTGATCATGTAGCAAACTATAAAATTGTCAATACAAGGAAGTTTGGGTACATCTAAGCACTGTGTCACTCTTATCTCTGTGTGTGATGTTCATTGCATCTATCCAGATGAACTGTAACTTGTATAACATCAAAGTCTATGAATTCATCCAGGTAAGCAGCATTGGAGAATAGGTGGTTCCCCACCTTTGACTAATGTGGGAGAATGTGTTTTCCAAGTGTCAGCTGTTGTCCCTAAAATCCAACATTTGTCAGAAGTGGGATTCGAACCCACGCCTCCAGGAGAGACTGCGACCTGAACGCAGCGCCTTAGACCGCTCGGCCATCCTGACAACAGAAGGGGGGGGGGGGGTGGTTGTTTGGTACTCCAAAGAAATCCGAAAAGACAGCGTTTAGATTATGCGTAATTATTGTGAATCAAATGTGCAAACTCGTCATCAGCCTATCTCTTTATCAGTTCATTGCTACGCTGGCCATCAGTGATTGATGCGTGAAGTATGGGATGTCTCAGGCAAAAAAGAGCTTGTTGATTAAGCCACTACACATCTATCAGCTGGTATTGGTGTTCTTTTGCCCTTTGCTGGGAAGACATCAATTCATGGAGCTTTAACATATGCATTCATTTTTTCAGCAAACTCCAGAAAAAGAGTTCTTAGAGTAACCAGTATCCAATTATCGCATTACATTAATTGAACCCCTTAATTTGATAGAGTACTAGAGTCATTGAATGGAGCACAACAGAAAGAACTGTTGCCAAAGTTGCCTGCATTTATTGCACATTAAATCCTGAGACCAGCAACACAGCTCAAAGGACGAGCTGGTTTTATTCGTCCTACACTATAACAGGTCCCACCGTAATTTGAACTCAGATTGCTGGATTCACAGTCCAGAGTGCTTACCTATACACCAGGGAATCTCCAGATGCTGCCAAATGAAGAATATGCACACTGGAAATGTTAACAGTGTTACACAGACAACAGTTGTAACAGTCTGTGGTTTTACTGAGCAGTCCTGAACACTCTGATGCTTGACAGGGGTTTCAAGGCTTATTGCATTTCACAGGGAGATATTTCAACTACTAGCCCTTATGACTCTGTTTGGGGTGAAACACAAAAATAGGGAAGCACTTGAAAACGAGGGGTAGGGTTATAAATTAGGAATTTGGGATTGTGTCTGGGATCGCACTTCATGCCCAAAATGTGTTTTTAGCATTATCTGAATGAGATCCGCAAGGATATTTACTTAAGAGTGTGTCTATCGTAAACCATTGTGCAACCTTTGCCTCATCTCTCTCCCTGTATTAGTTCTTTAAACACTTGCCATGAGTGTTGATTGCACAAAGTACTCTATGTCTCTGGAACAAGATGAGCTCGTTGACAATGCCACTGTGTGTCTCCCAGTTGGTGGAGTAACTGAGTCACTCATTGGGGCAAAAAAACCTACAACTAGCCAGCGGTAGGTTCCACCGAGATTTGAACTCGGATCACCGGATTCAAAGTCCAGAGTGCTCCCCATTACACCATGGAACCATTTCACATTGTTAGGCTACTTTTGTTGAACAGTTTCTTCCAGACGATTTGATTAATTTCATTATTGTGTGCATATTGACAACTTGGAGATTGGGTGATCATGTAGCAAACTATAAAATTGTCAATACAAGGAAGTTTGGGTACATCTAAGCACTGTGTCACTCTTACCTCTGTGTGTGATGTTCATTGCATCTATCCAGATGAACTGTAAATTGTATAACATCAAAGTCTATGAATTCATCCAGGTAATCAGCATTGGAGAATAGGTGGTTCCCCACCTTTGACTAATGTGGGAGAATGTGTTTTCCAAGTGTCAGCTGTTGTCCCTAAAATCCAACATTTGTCAGAAGTGGGGTTCGAACCCATGCCTCCAGGAGAGACTGCGACCTGAACGCAGCGCCTTAGACCGCTCGGCCATCCTGACAACAGAAGGGGGGGGTTGTTTGGTACTCCAAAGAAATCCGAAAAGACAGCGTTTAGATTATGCGTAATTATTGTGAATCAAATGTGCAAACTCGTCATCAGCCTATCTCTTTATCAGTTCATTGCGACCCTGGCCATCAGTGATTGATGCGTGAAGTATGGGATGTCACAGGCAAAAAAGAGCTTGTTGAGTAAGCCACTACACATCTGTCAGCTGGTATTGGTGTTCTTCTGCCCTTTGCTGGGAAGACATCAATTCATGGAGCTTTAACATATGCATTCATTTTTTCAGCAAACTCCAGAAAAAGAGTTCTTAGAGTAACCAGTATCCAATTATTGCATTACATTAATTGAACCCCGTAATTTGATAGAATACAAGAGTCATTGAATGGAGCACAACAGAAAGAACTGTTGCCAAAGTTGCCTGCATTTATTGCACATTAAATCCTGAGACCAGCAACACAGCTCAAAGGACGAGCTGGTTTTATTCGTTCTACACTATAACAGGTCCCACCGTGATTTCAATTCAATTCAATTCAATTCAATTCAACTTTATTTATATAGCGCCAATTCACAACAAAGTCATCTCAGGGCACTTTACAGAATAAAGTCAAGATTATAAAGATATATAAAGAGAACCCAACAATTCCCCCTGGAGCAAGCCATAGGCAACAGTGGAGAGGAAAAACTCCCTTTAACGGAAGAAACCTCCAGCAGAACCAGGCTCAGGGTGGACGGCCATCTGCCTCGACCGGTTGGGGTGAGTGGAAAGGGGAGAGAGAAAAGAACAGAGCAACAAAAAGCATTAACAAAACATCGGGCAGATTGGTAGGACCAGTAGCTTCACGCTGGAAGACACACAGCTTCAAAGCCGGGGGACACCTGCAGAAAGGGACAGAGAGAAGGGGACAGAGGAGGACAAAGACAACTACGGGAGAGAACACACAGAGTTAATGACATACAGTGGTGACAATTGCGGGATAAGAGGAGAGGAGAGAGGTCAAGAGGAGGAAAGGAGCTCAGTGCATTGGGGGGTGGGTCCCCCAGCAGTCTAAGCCTATGGCAGCATAACTATAACTAACTATATGCTTTATTAAAAAGGAAGGTTTTAAGCCTAGACTTAAACGTAGAGAGGGTGTCTGTTTCCCCAATGTGAACTGGGAGCTGGTTCCACAAGAGAGGAGCTTGATAGCTAAAGGCTCTACCTCCCATTCTACTTTTGGAAACTCTGGGAACCACAAGTAGGCCTGCATTCTGAGAGCGAAGTGGTCTACTGGGATGATGTGGTGCTATGAGGTCTTCTATATATGATGGAGCCTGACCATTCAGAGCTTTATATGTAAGAAGCAGGGTTTTAAATTCTATTCTACATTTAATTGGAAGCCAATGGAGAGAAGCTAGTGAAGGTGAAATATGATCTCTCTTGCTAGTTCCAGTCAGCACTCTTGCTGCAGCATTTTGGATTAATTGCAGGCTCTTTAGGGAGTTACTGGGGCATCCTGAAAGTAGGGAATTACAGTAGTCCAACCTAGAGGTAACAAATGCATGGACCAGTTTTTCGGCATCACTTTGAAACAGGATGCTCCTAATTTTGGCAATGTTCCGTAGGTGGAAGAAGGCTGTTCTAGAGATTTGTTTTATATGTGAGTTAAAGGACAGATCCTGATCAAACATAACTCCAAGGTTCCTTGCAGTAGTACTGGAGGCCAGACTTATGCCATCTAGTGTAACAATATGGTTGGACATCATATCTCTGAGATTTTTGGGCCCAAATACTATGACTTCAGTTTTGTCTGAGTTTAAAAGTAAAAAATTGTGGGACATCCAGGCCTTTATGTCTTGTAGGCATGCTTGAAGCTTTATTACCTGATTATTTTCATCTGGTTCCATAGATAAATATAGCTGGGTATCATCAGCATAACAGTGGAAATTTATGGAGTGTTTTCTAATAATGTTGCCTAAAGGAGACACATATAAAGTAAAAAGTATTGGTCCTAACACAGAGCCTTGTGGAACTCCATAGCTAACCTTTGTGTGCATGGAGGATTCATCATTAACATGAACAAATTGAAATCTATCAGATAGATAAGATTTAAACCAACCTAGTGCAGTTCCTGTAATTCCAATTTCATGTTCCAGTCTCTGTAATAAAATGTTATGATCAATGGTATCAAATGCAGCACTAAGATCTAACAGAACAAGTATAGAGATGAGTCCAGTATCTGAGGCCATGAGAAGATCGTTGGTGACTTTTACCAGTGCTGTTTCTGTACTATGATGAACTCTAAATCCTGACTGAAAGTCTTCATACAAATTATTCCTATGAAGGTGATCACATAATTGTTTTGCGACTACTTTTTCAATTATTTTAGAAATAAAGGGGAGATTAGATATTGGTCTGTAATTGGCTAAAACACCTGGGTCAAGACAGGGTTTTTTTAAGTAATGGTTTAATTACAGCTACCTTATAGGCCTGTGGTACATAGCCTGTTTCTAAAGATAGATTTATGATATCTAATATGAATGCATCTATTAAGGGTAAAACTTCCTTGAGCAGCTTAGTTGGAATAGGGTCTAGCAGACAGGTTGTTGGTTTAGATGAGTTAATAATTGAAGTTAGCTCAGAGAGATCTATGGGTAAAAAGCAGTCTAACAGGGATTGGGGCCTTATCGATGACTCTAGCACTGCTGTACATGAAGATCTATCTGTAATTTTTGGGGGGAGGATCTGGTGAATTCGTTCTCTAATAGCTACAATTTTATTCATAAAGAAGGTCATGAAGTCATTGCTGCTCAAAGTTAAGGGAAAACTAGGCTCAACAGAACTATGGCTCTTAGTCAGCCTGGCTACAGTGCTGAACAGAAACCGGGGGTTGTTCTTGTTTTCTTCTATTAATGATGAATAATATGCTGTTCTGGCATCACTGAGAGCTTTTTTGTACATTTTTAAACTATTTTTCCAGGCTAAATGAGATTCTTCTAACTTTCTGGAACGCCACTTCCTTTCTAACTTTCATGTTTCCTGTTTTAAGTTGCGTGTTTGTGAACTATACCATGGAGATCGCCTCTGCTGGTTTACTGCCTTCTTTTTTAGAGGGGCAACACTATCGAGTATTGTACGTAGTGAGGCTGCAGAATTGTCAACAAGATAATCTACTTGTGCAGGAGTAACATTAAGGAGACTACTTTCCATTGTATTAACATATGGTGAAGCAAATGATGAAGAAATAATTTCTTTAAATTTGTTGACAGCTTTTTCACTTAAGCATCTGCTATAGTGGAATTTTTCAGTTTTATAACTGCTATATAGTCTGTTATTGTAAATTCAAATGTTATTAAAAAATGGTAAGACAGAAGAGAGTTGTGAGGAAATATGGTTAAAT